>NC_081349.1:63990334-64026583 GCF_029784015.1 Lycium ferocissimum | reverse complement strand
TTTCGGGAACCCCCGGGCCGCCTTCAAAAACCTTTTCTTACTTCGCCGATTACCCGCTGGGATTTTTGTCGACTCGATCCGTTAGTGCCTCTCTCTAATCACCTTCACCTTATCAGCCGGCTATCGAATTAAGTACGGCCTACTAACCGATTTTCCCCGACATCGAACCATCCTATGGGCGATCCGTCTCTCCGCCATATAAGGCCTCATAAGGAGCTATCCGAATACCGGAATGATAACCGTTATTGTACGCGAACTCAATAAGAGGCAAATGATCATCCTTAACCGCCTTGAAAGTCAAGTACACAAGTCGAGCATGTATCCTCAAGTGTGCGTATAGTACGCTTCCGATTGTCCATACGTTTGCGGATGAAATGCGAAAGATTAAGACTCACCGAGTCCCCCCGATTCCCTACCAAATGTCACACCCCACCCTTGGCAAGGCGTGATTGGCACCCGCCTTGCGAGAACCGACTAACCAACTTATAACTCTCGTCCTTCATATCTCGAATGGTAAAATAAGTCTAAGGGCTAGTAGCGAACATTATATCATGCACAAGTATATGTACAATGGACCCATGACGTCGATATTACCATCGTCACACTATGACCAAGTCAGACACAGAACTATCTGCAAAGCCTCTATAAACATGACTGAGGTATACAAGTTGGGACAGGGCCCCCAACGTACCCTTAACACTATATCTATATATATATATATATATAGACTCAGGCTCGGCAATGCTCCACTTAAAAATTGGAGCCACCACTCGAGACCAGTATTCCGAAGGCGACTACGATGAAAGATCCTCGTCTTGTCTATCTACACCGCGGGCATGAACACGAAACATCACAAGAAGGACGTTAGTACGAGCAATGTCTTGTGTATGTGGGCATGAATAGTAGTATGATATCAGAATGAAGATAACATAAGATGTTACACCTCGGAAATTTCCCCCTTAGCGTACAGTGAATAGACTAACGAGGGGTATGATGTATACGAGGTTTGGACAAGTAAGAAATAGTATTTGATGGCTCTAATTAAGATTTCCAAAGACATTCGAGTTAAGGAAAGAAAGTTGTTAAGGAAAGAGAGTTATAAGTTGAGTGTATCGGATAAGAATTTTGAGTATTGAGTTAACAACGTTCTAATGATACTTTGAGAAAGAGTTATAACATCCCTTAGAATGGTAATGAAGTGTTGAACAAGTATTAAGAAGGTTCCATAAGGATCGGAGATCAAACGAGTCTCCGAGAACAATTCTCGGAACCGGGTAAACTGCGGCCGAACGTACAAGCGTATAAAATGTATGGACCGTATATCCAACCGTAGATCCACCCCAGAAAGACATGTTCCACTGGACCAAATATACGGTCCAAACATACGGTCAGTGGAAATTATACGGACCGTATGTTGGTCCGTATATTCCGGGCGAACTAACTTAATTTATATACGGACTCCTCTTTCTCATTTCATTTTCATTTCACTTCCACTCTCTACACTTCAAGACTCCTCTAGAACACTCCATACACTTCAACCACAAGAATTCAAAGGAAATCGATGATCAACTTCATCAAACCAACAAGAATCAAGAGTGTGAAACCCATTCAAATCAAGAAATCCCAAGAGAGATGAAATACGGTTTTGGTGCAAAGGGTGTATCACCATTCAAGGCTTATTCCTCCATCATCTAAGGTGAGTTTCATGAACTTTCCATGTTGTTTGAAGTATTGGTAGGTTGAAACACTGGATTGTAGAGCGAGTATAGAAAATGGGTCATAAATGTGTGAATAGTGTTATTATTGAGTAGTAGTTGGGTTGAATCATGAAAATGGATATGTTGAGATTATAAATACGTTATAAATGACATTTAGAATATGGAATGAGTATTGTAGAAAGAACGCGATAATGGACTTTGGTCATGGTTATGGAGGATCGTAGGAATTATGAATTGTGGGCAATGTAATTAGATGATGCTTATTGTTTATGATATTGTGATTGTCGTTATGAATGTTGGGAGTTGATATGGAATATGGAGGAAAGTAGTATAAACAAAGGAAATGCTGCCCAATTTTCTACGGCCTTAGTAAGTCTGTTCTTATAATTGTATAGCTAATGTCGATACGAATTCCTCAAGGTGTAGACGAGCGCATTAAAGGAGAACGAGCAAGCGATAGAATAGATAAACGACAAAGGTATGTGAGGCTAGTCCTTTCTTTCTAAGGCATGAATCTTATGGCATGAATTTCCTCCTTCTTCATGAATTTTCTATCTTCAAGAAAACTACGAGTCCTCGTTCATGAATAGCTATATGAGACAAGAGATACACAATGAGTATGATAATGACGATGATAAGCTTAAGTCTAAAGATTCTAAAGTCCATGATATGATATTCCTTAAAAGCTAATGATACTATTTATAATCTATCGATGTTGATCATTATATACACTCACCTTATGCTAGTTCCTTCAAGGTGAGGCAGGATGCTTATGAATGCTCCATAATGAAATCGGGGGTCCACGACCTTATGTCACCCCGATAGAGTATGATTATCTATGAGTCTCTATGCATGCATTATGATAATTATATTATAATGAGCATACTATGATGAGCACATGATGATATTACACCGCGCCTATATGGCCGGGCAGTCACCGCTAAGGCGGGAAGCTATACATACGTGGCCGGTACGGCACGGCGACACCACCAGCGGGCGACATGAGATGGTACCCCGGACGCGGGGGCCCGACGCGTGCTAATGCTAATACTAATGTTATTGATTATCACATCGTACCTATGTGGTGGGCGACTTATAATTTGTACATATATGATATCGTGGTATGAAAATAAAGTAAGCGAGCAGGCTATTATCCTTTATGATTCGATCGATCGCGTATTGCTCTTCATTTGATGTCTTATTCTTCGTTTATGCCTTATATACTCGGTACATATTCGTGCGATTCGTACCGACGCGCTTTTTTAGTGCCGTGTTCATGCCCAGCAGCGGTGGCGGTGCCGATCTGCATAAGAGCTAGTAGGCTGATTTGAGAGCACTCCGTTTTACTCGGGAGGTGCCATTGATTATTCTTTTGGTACATATATGTATATATTCATGATTAGGCACGACGGGGTCTGTCCCCGTCCATATGTCTAGTACTCGGGGAAGGCTCGTAGATACGCGGTGTGGGTAGTATGGTCCCATAAATACTTCGTATGTATGTATGTATATATATTATTTGATAGCCGGGAGGGCTTATGTTTATAAAAGTAAATGTGTTTCAAATGATGATAGTTTTCTATGATTATGAGTATATTATGGATGAGAGTAGATAAGTAACAGAATGAGCGGTGTTCGGTGGTTAGCCCTGGATGCCCCTCATGGCCCGTAACTCGGGTCGTGACATAAGATAAAGTAAGTAATTATACCTCGTACTCTTCTTAAGATCTCTGTCATGTAAACTACTCATCTACAGGAAAACATTTCATACACATCCATACACAACATACATACATATGCATTCACATACACTTACTATACATACGTACGCTCATAGTCGTACCTGCACCGTCACACCCTTAATCCGATAGGGTGTGATGGGCACCGACCCTTACGTAGGGCCGAGCGAACCCGCCGACTCTCGTAACACTCCTAATCATACCGGGCCCTTAAATCGTAGCATAAATACACATAATGAAAGGTTTTCGAAAATCAAATATGCTTTTCATACTTTTTCAAATCAAACAAAGTCCGTAATCGCGTAAAATCCGTAAAATAATGCGTAATAATACATCGGCCTACGGGAGCCGCTACAAACCGACATACTATACACATAACTGCGTCCGTAAAGTCTCTAACACGGGGACATGATACCATAACATAACACGCCGACTCTCGGCCACTGGAGAAGATGGAGCTCGCCAATCCCCGCCGGAACATCTTCTACTAATATCTTCGACCTCATCTCGCGTACCTGCTGCGGCATACGAAACGCAGCCCCCGAAGAGGGGGTCTGCATTTATACGTACCGAGTATGTAAAGCATAAAAATGGGTAAGCGGGATCATATCGAAGTAAAGAGTAAAGAAAATCATAAGACTTGCCTTTGAAAACATATATCATATTACAAAGTCTTATAATCATATATAAACATATAGCGTAACATGTAATATAATCATCATATGTACGAACATGTAACGTGCCCCGCCCCTGCAGAGAGGGACGCGGTAAAAGGAATAATCATATGCCATCATGGCCACCTCCCCCATATATATATATATATATATATATATATATATATATATATATATATATATATATATATATATATATAACGTGCCCCGACCTCTAGCGAGGGACGCGGTGAACAATGCAAAGGAATTGCACGAATACATGCCCCGTCCGGGACGCAGTGAAAGACATATAGAGGCTGGCAGGAGCAGAGTAGTGAGAAACCATATGCACATAAAACATTATCAAAGACTCAATGAAGTAATCAAAGCGAGTCGTCATTTGAAAATCGGGACAATAGTTATATCAAATATCTTTCGGACGTTACTCGGAAACATATCAAGCATCATAAACATATAGAAGAACCATAGGGATTATAGTCATACGTCAAACCAATCCGAGTCCGCCTCGGAAAGTTACGGACCTTATTCACTTTAGGACTTCCTACGAACATATCGAAGCAATCCGAGCCCTTCGGTGAAAGTTACGATCGTTCGTAGTTACAGGATCATTTAAAAACAAAACTCTTTTGAAAACAAAACTTTTATGCAACTTTTGAAACTTAGTCATACAAAAACATAAGAACCATAATTCGACTACATTAAGAATACGAATATCAAGAAACAAATAAGAATCATAGACATGCCTGGATTATGAATAGAGTTACCTCGAGACTCGTGTCATAACTTACTTTTAACTAAGACATGCCAAAGAAAGAAAGGTTGAGCTTTACATACCTCGTTTGCTTCCTATGCTAGTCAGACTTAAATCTCGGGCTTCCAACAATCTACAATAATGTCATTAGACGCCAAGCATTAGCTATAGTCACTTAGAAATCCAATTCCAAACTAACACCTTATTTACGTAATTCCTAAAAGATTTCCCTATATATTCAACCAACCTCGAGAATTCAACTCGGCCCAAATCATCAACAACAATACCAACAATCGTGCTACCAACATCAATAACCCATTCAAAACGCATTCTAGTATTAGCAATTCTTCTCTACATAACTCATCAACATTCCATCTACATTCAAATAAGCTACGTGCATTCAAACCAACATCATTGATCATACGTTCAAGTGTTAATCCGAGACCATTCAAACACGATTTAAGAACATTCCAAGCAATCCATACAATATTCAAAACAACCCAAACAATAGGCCATTCCACCCGAAATCTTCCAACTACATTAGGAACATCAATAACACATTTTCTTCTTCCAAATTCATAAACTATATCAACAATTCCATACGTTAGCAACATCATTTTCATTAATACAAGAAATTATATTGAAATCACATTATCTTCCAAATCAGCCCACAAACAATTACAACCTCAATTTAAGTTATCAAACCTTCATTTTCATCACATAATCCACCGCAAACAACAACCAAAATACTACGTAAAATTAGTTCATCATGTTCCACCAAAAACAGCCCCTACACGGCCAAGCTCCCACATCCATGATTTCATGAATTTTATCCATTCCTTCACATTACAACATGCACAACTATCCATAACACAACAATCCAAACATGCTAAGTAAGGTAGTTCTTTACTCCTATATAACATCACATACACACGGCCACACACAACACACCATAATTTCATGAAATTCATTCATCTCAACATACCACAACACACACAACCATCTATAAAACATGTAAAGGAAGTTAAACCTCACCTCTTCCAATCAACTTCTCCACCCGGCTAGAACTTGTTTCGCAAGAACGAACGATTTTCTTGTTCCAAAAACTACTCCACGTTGTAGAGGACCTTCCGATTAGTAGGAAAACTAAGAGAAAAGAATTTTCCTTGATCAAATTTAAGGGACACCATTTTCGGCCAAGTCTTGGCCGAATGGTTCCTCCTCTCCTTCTCCAACTTTCTTGAATTTTCTTAAGGTTGTAAATGATGAGTAATGCCTTATGTTGTCCTCACTTGTATATATATATATATATATATATATATATAAATGTGCACATGGCCGGTCATGCTCTTTCTTTTTCTTTTCTTTTTTTTTTTTTTTTTTTCTCCAATTTTCTAGAATTTTCTTAACTTAATAAATGATGAATATTAGTCTTGCTTGGTCATCTAATATTCATATATATATAAGCCTCCTACAAATACATGGTGTACACATGCACCACTTTATGGCATGAAACAATTGGCTTGCCATGTGTGGGCCCCACGGCCACATGGCCATTCATGGCTATTTCATGAAATAATTTTTCCAACTTCTAGCCCCCAATTTTTTCCTTGTTCCAATTTTACCCTTAATACTCCATACCAATAAAAAGACGAATATGCAACTTATGCATTCTTAACAAAACCGATAAAATATAACCTTGTCCTTAACTTTCCGCCATTAACTCGGAATATCCCGACGTACAAAATACGGGATATAACAAGCCCTTTCAGGACTCGGTGTCATCCGTACCCGGCCCTTTCGGGACTCGGTGTCATCCGTACCCGGCCCTTTAGGAACTCGGTGTCATCTGTACCTAGCCCTTTTGGGACTCGGTGTCATCCATAATCGGCCCTTTCGGGACTCGGTGTTATCCCCAACTGATCAGTGGGATGCAATGCATACAGACATACATATACATAAAAATACATAAATGAAATCAACATCATCATTAGCATTATCGTTATCACTATATCCTTCCTTAGAAGATCAACTATCTTAAGGTGAAGTCGACAATGTCATGGGAGTCTCGAGAATCATGAACTTAGATAGCATTAGAAATGGAATCGTCATCGTTATATCTCACCTCGAAAGAACAAGTATTATGAGGTGAGATCAATCTCAAAGAATAGTCTCAAGATCATGAATAAGCTCAATAATATCGTAAGGACCATGAGATTCATAGACTTCTAGAATTTGTGGAAGCAAGGATATTATGGATATGGCACAGATGTTTATAACAAAAGAATCATGCCTTTAGAAAGAAAGGGTTTAGCCTTAACATACCTTTTTAGTCGCCTAAACTTTAACTACTCAACGCTTGTCCTCCCAGGCTCGTAAATCTATATTCAAGAAAATTTACACTATTATTAGATTTACCTTTATACGCTTGTCTTAGTCCTTCAAATAAATCTTTCTAGAATGCGGAATTTCTAAAAGATCTCCCTTATTTACATGCCTAGCCCAAAATCGTAATTCAGCAACCAACAACAACAACATCAATACCAACATTAATCATAATATTCTCAACACCAAAAATACTCCATAAACATCCCATATGGGATTTATCCCATATTTCCATCAACAAAACTACTAGACGGCTATTTGGCAGTTTTATCTCCGTAAATAAACAAAAATTAACATTAATAATAGGAGATTCATACCCTACTCCTAATAATATCGCTGTATCTTCACTTTTTTCACCTTAAACTTTAATCACACGCGTCGCTATACGATTCTATACTCACAACTATACGTTGCCTGAACTGAAATTTGGAAATTATAGCTTATTTAGGCTTGAAATTTGGGTTTGAGAGTTGGGGAACTTCCTAGAGGATTTTGGAGTTGTTTGGAAGAAATTTTGGCTGAAAAAAGAGGGGCAAGCCCTTTTTATATTGGTTCAAATTCGGGCCGGTACTGTAGCAGTACTGTAGCAACTCGTACTGTAGCAGTACTGTAGCACGCTTTTCTGCTATGTCAGCCTAAATTATAACATCCATAATTCTCTACTCTGATGTCGTATCGATGAGCGGTTTGTTGAGTTCGAAACTAGACTCGACGAACTTCATTTTAGGCTTTTGAAACACCTTAAAACGTTTAATATACTAGCAGATATACCCCTCTAAATTGACCCAAAATTCTATCAACTTTTTTTTCAAATTTTCGGCAAATTTATTTACTTCGATTTGCTTGGTTCCGGAGTTTCCCATAGCTTATTATATGAACGTAAACCGTCATGACCATAGGATTACTTCGTATAATAACATATATCCTTGAAGGGAACTCTAGTATCCATACTTAGAATGTCCAACACTTATAAATTTTCACGTACGAAACTACAGGGTGTAACATGAAAAGACTTCCAGAATTTAGCTGTGAACTGTGCTCGCCTATCTGAAATAATGGTTGAAGGAACACCATGAAGTCGTACAATCTCCTTAAGGTAAAGCTTTGCATAATCATCGGCTGCATAAGTAGTTCTGACAGGCAGAAAGTGAGTTGACTTTGTAAGCCTGTCAACTATGACCCATATCGAATCACTTTCGCTGAGTACGAGGCAACCTTGTAATAAAGTCCATATTAATTACTTCCCACTTCCATGTCAGAATCTCTATAGCCTACAATAGACCTCCAGGCTTCTGGTGCTCTATTTTGACCTGCTGACAGTTTGGACACTGAGCGACAAATTCTGCTATATCTCTCTTCATACCATCCCACCAATAAACTTCTTTGAGATCATGATACATCTTCGTTGAGCCTGGATGAATAGAATAGCGGGAGTAATGTGCCTCCCCCATAACCTGTTGATGGAGCCCTGCAACATTTGAGACACATAATCTGTATCGATACCTGAGTACTCCATCACCTGTGATCACAAAGGGTGTCTTTTCTTTCTGAGGTGATGTATCTCGGTGATGAACTAGAACAGGATCCTCATACTGACGCTCCTTTATCTCTACTACCAAGGATGATACCGCTGTGTCTTGAACAGTAACTCCTGCATCACCTGAATCTATCAATCGAACTCCGAGGCTAGCCAATCGATGAACCTCACGGACCATTTCTCTTCTCTCTGGCGACACGTGCGACAAGCTACCCATAGATTTACGACTGAGGGCATCGGCTACCACATTAGCCTTCCCGGGATGGTACAGAATATCCACATCATAGTCTTTTAACCTCTCCAACCATCGCCTCTGACGCAAGTTCAAGTCCTTCTGCTTAAAGATGTACTGGAGACTCTTATGATCAGTATAGATATCAACATGGACACCGTATAAGCAGTGCCTCTATATCATCAAGGCATGAATCACTACCGCTAACTCAAGATCATGGGTTGTATAATTCTTCTCGTGCTTCTTTAACTTTTTAGAAGCATAAGCGACAACTTTACCGTGCTGCATCAACACACAGCCCAATCCAACACCTGAAGCATCACAATATACTACATAGCCATCTGCTCCTTCCGGAAGTGTCAAAACTAGTGTTGAAGTTAACTTATCCTTCAATGTCTGAAAACTCTGCTCACAAGCATCTGTCCATTGGAACTTAACTGATTTCTGAGTTAATTTAGTCAATGGGGCTGAAAGAGAGGAAAATCCCTCTACAAACCTTTTATAATAACCTGCCAAGCCCAAGAAACTACGTATCTCTGTTGGTACCGTGGGCCTTGGCCAATTCTTCACAGCCTCAATCTTCTGGGCATCCACTCTAGTGCCTTCCTCTGAAATAATGTGACCTAGAAAAGCCACAGAGTTCAACTAGAACTCACACTTAGAAAACTTGGCATACCACTCTTTGCCTCGAAGAATTCCCCGCACTGTCCGCAGATGTTCTACATGATCAGCCTCTGACGGTGAATAAAGTAGAATATCATCTATGAACACAATCAAGAACAAATCTAGAAAGGGCCTGAATACACGATTCATCAAATCCATGAATACAGCTGGGGCATTAGTTAGGCCGAACGACATGACACGAAACTCATAGTGGCCATATCTAGTCCGGAATGCCATCTTCGGAATGTCCTCTTCCTTGACCCTGACCTGGTGATATCCTGATCTCAAGTCTATTTTCGAGAACTATTTAGCGCCTTGCAACTGATCGAATAAATCATCGATCATCGGGAGCGGATACTTATTCTTTACAGTCACCCTATTCAATTGCCTATAATCAATACACATTCGCAAAGAGCCATCCTTCTTTCTTACAAATAGCACCGGCGCTCCCCACGGCGATGTACTAGGCCTGATAAAGCCCTTCTCAAGCAAATCTTTCAATTGTTCCTTCAACTCTTTCAACTCCGCAGGTGCCATCCTATAAGGAGGGATAGATATTAGCTGAGTGTCTGGAAATAGGTCAATAGTAAAATCGATCCCCTCTCTGGGGGAATGCCTGGAAGCTCGTCTGGAAACACTTGTGGAAACTCATTAACCACAGGAACAGACTGAAGAGTCGGCGACTCTGCTTGCACATCTTGAACACAAACTAGGTGAAAAATGTACCCTTTTTGGATCATTCTTTCTGCCTTAAGGTAGGAAATAAACCTACCCCCTAAGCGAAGCAGCATTGTCCTTCCACTCTAGGACTGCTCGCCTAGAAACTGGAATCGAACCATCTTTTCTCTACAATCAACATTAGCATAACAAGAAGTCAACCAGTCCATACCCATAATAACATCAAAATCAATCATATCTAGCTCAATCAGATCTGCCACGGTATGGCGGTCATAAACTATAACAACACAGTCTCGGTATACTCACCTAGCTACAACCGAATCACCAACTGGCGCAGACACCTCAAAAGGTTTAATCAACTCGGGCTCTAGCCTAAACTTGCCGGCAACAAAGGGCGTAACATATGATAAAGTGGAACCTGGATCAATCAGTGCACAAACATCATGGGAGAAAACTGATAATATACCTGTAACAATATCAGGAGACGTCTCGCGGGCCTGTCTACCAGCCAATGCATACACGCGGTGCTGAGGACCGCTCGAGCTGGACGCTCCACTCATCCCCCTACCTCGCCCTGCTGGCGTCTGAAAAACTTGCCCTGAAGGGCGCATTGCAGAAGAAGAGCCAGCCACAGACCCTGTAGGCTGAGCCACACCTATGCCAACCCCCATCGGGCACTCCCTTATCCTGTGGCCTGACTGCCCACAAGTATAGCAACCATCTGAACCCAGCTGACACTGACCTGCATGTAACTTGCCACACTGGGTACATCGTGGCAAAGGGGGTCTCATCTGACTTGACTCTGGTCGGTACTGAGAGCCTGACGCTCTAGAACTCTGGCTCGCTTTGGAATAAGAAGACCGGTCAAACCGCAGAGGTGCACTCCCTGCCGGCTGATAAGAATACCTGGGATGCTGCTGTCTCTGTCCTCCCGTGAACTCACTAACCATATCAAAAGATCTAACTCTTTTACCACGGCCCCAGTCACGCTGACACTCTATCCTCCGCTGGCATTTACGATCCTCCAAATTCTATGCACACGCCTGTATACAGGAGATGTCTATGCCTGGCTGTAGTGCAACAGTCGTGCACTCATCTATCAAGTGTGGCCCTAGTCCAGCCACGAAGCGATGAACTCTATCCTCCATCTCAGCCACCATGGCTGGGGCATATCTAGCCAAGGAATTGAAATGTACACAATCCTCTTTCACATTCATACTGCCCTGCTCAATACGTAGGAACCTATCTCCTCGGGCCCGTCGGACCTCTGGAGGTAAATAATGGTGAAGAAAAGCATCTGAGAACTCTCGTCACACGGCTGGAGGGGCATTCTCTCCTCTAGATAACTCCCATGCCTGATACCACTGTATCGAAATATCCCGGAGTCTATATGAAGCCAACTGCACCGACTCAACCTCATCCGCGTGCATAACCCTCAAGGTTCTCTGCATACCATCAATGAAATTCTAGGGGTCCATATTTTGTTTTACCACAGAAAACTCAAGAGGACCTCACCCAAGGAAGGTCTTAACCCTCGAACTACTAGCCCTGTCTTCTGGGTCAACACCAACTCCCTACTGCTCTGCCTCGGCGGCTACTAATCTGGTCAAAAAATGTATAGTATCCCGTATATCCTGGCCTTCTGCACCCGGCTAAGGAACTGGGGCAGGTGCTGGAGGCGGGGTATGCGACGTCTCAGACGACCCCTCACTCTGAATCTCATCCTGGGACTTTGTGGCCTGTCGAGTACGGCTAATGGCCTCACTGGCTACTCTCTTGCCCTTCTAGGCAGCTGTAGCTTTCTTGCGGGGCATCACTGAAATCAGAACAATTTATCAGAAAGCGAACGATTAACACATGGCTCTATCGCACAATTTAAGAGAGAAAGAATGACATCATCCTAAATGTCCTGTAGCCTCCTGTTTATAAGTGTCGTGCACAACACTCTCATAAACAAGACTCTACTAGACACGGTCTGTAGACAACCCTAGGACGAAACCGCTCTGATACCACTTCTGTCACAACCCAAACCGATGAGTCGTGATGAAGCGTCTGACCTCTAGCGACCAAACACCCCTAAACACATATCTGGAACATACTGAACATTAAAGGCCCAGGAATGGCATAAACTGATCTCAAAAAGAAAGGAAACATTAACACTCTGTACAATCTGCATATATATACACAACATGCGGAAGAACAAAGTGCGTGCCGCTTAGGTCGCTACATATACGTACAAAAGAATAGAATCCGACAAGGCTACATCGTCTGACTACTACGTATAACTGTCTACAGACCTCTACTGGAATAAAAGCTGTAGAAAGGACGGGACAGGGCCCCGTCATACCCATATGTATACACATCTCAAAAGGGGCATACCAAAACTGACTGTAGCTCCGGATCGAATGGAGCGTACTGACCACTGCTAGATCTAGAGGTCTTACTGAGCTGGACCACCTGTCTGTCTCCCTGTACCTACGGCCATGAACGCAGCCCCACGAGCAATGGGGAGTCAGTACGGATAATGTACCGAGTATGTAAGGCATAAGAACAACATATATACATAAGAATCATGGATAAAATCTGAACTCATAAACCGAAATGACTGACTGCATATACTTGTATGAACTAGTATCTGTCTAAATCTGCATAAATCTGTATAACTGACAATGCCTCTGTGGGCACATAGTATGCATGCTCATACCTATCAATAATGGTCGTGCATCTATATATGTGTGCATATATAATGCCTGACATATATGCGTATATAACGCCTGATGTATGTTCGTATATAACGCCTGTAAAGCCTCTATGGCATCTCATCATATAATATCGGCTCCTCTGCGGCCATAATCAATATAATCATCATAGTAGTAGTGCGTATATAACGCCTATATCTCTTCTCATAGTTTACATATATCTAATATTCACGTATATAACGCCTTCGGGTCACGGATCATTGTACATAAATATATAATCAATGTAATGCATGAAATAACTGTGTGCACAGATCTGAATAAAAAAGACTAGACCCATGAACAGAAGGATCACTCAAAAACGGAGTATATGAACATCGAAGACTGAAGTTGTTACGCCCCTCGTGCTTGTAGTGGTAGAACCTATGATTTTATAGTCGGGTATGCCCTTGGAATAGAGAACCGAGCCCGAGTTTGGAGGTAGAAAATGCCTTACCCCGGGTACGAGGGTACCAAAGAGATATTCCTGGCAATTTATAGATTCAGAAGTTGAACGAATCGAATCCACACGACCGGAACTGAATAAAAAAAATCTGCAGGACACTAGTCATCATCGACGGGTCGTCGCCATGGTCGACGGACCATCGATGTGCGGCGTCGACAGGATCCCACAGCCTTTCATCTGCAGGCGCAGGTCGACGAAGTAAGTCGTCGACCAGCTCGTCGAACCGGACCGCTGTAGCCTTTTGGCTTCCAAGTATAAATAGGTGGTCACGACCTTATTTCATATTTTTCTCCTTTCCAAATCAGAAAAACCCTAACATATTTTCTCCCAATAATTTTCTTCATATTAGTGAAGATTTGGCAAGATCCGGACCCCGTAAACTCAAGATGGTGAAGAAGAAGGTTGCTTCTAGGGTTTCATCGAGGTTGTGAAGTTTAGGGAGTTGAAGCTGAAGTGATTCTTGGAATCCTTGACCCCTCAAGGTATGTAAATGATTTCTACCCTTATATTTAAGTTGAGTATCAAGAGTTTTAATGATTCTAAGTAAAGAGGGGACATTTGTGGGGGTGGTAAGTTGATGAAAGACAAGATAGTGACTTAGGGTTACTTTAAGAGATGATTGGAAATGGATTTGAATATATTTTGATATATATATATATGTGTGTGTGTGTGTGTTGTCATCGTGTTGTGGATATTGTGATTGACGTTGGATTGAATGAGAAGTTGAAGAGTTGTAAGCTTATAAGGAAAATATTGTCTACAAGTCGTTAAGCTCTATATGCACCTAAAGGAGGTTAGTAAGTGAAATAAATAGTCTAACTAAGCCCTATGTTATCTTATTTGTAGACTTGCAAGTTCGAGAGGTAGAAGTGGGACAATTGAGTATACTTCAAGGTATGTTAAGGCCATTCCTTCCTTCTTTTGGCATGATCCAATGATATGGTCCAACAAGCGAGTAACCGAGATTCCATACTACTCTACTCTTAGAAGCATTAGAAGTACTTCAGTCTTTGATGTTCATGCACTCCATTTATGAGTGATCCTTCTATTTATGGGTCAAGTCTTATATAGCCTGTTCCATGCATACAGTTTATTCATGCATTACATTCATTATATATTTATGTATATTGACCCGTGACCAGAAGGCGTTATATACGCGAATATTAGATATATGTAAAGTATAAGAAGAGATATAGGCGTTATGTACGCACTACCACTATGATGATTATATTGATTATGGCCGCAGAAGAGCCAATATGATATGATGAGATGCCATAGAGGCTTTACAGGCGTTATATACGCACATATATATAGATGCACGACCATTATTGATAGGTATGAGCATGCATATTATGTGCCCACAGAGGCATTGTCAGGCATACACATTTATGCAGATTTAGGCAGATACTAGTTCATACAAGTATATGCGATCGGTCATTTCGCCTTATGAGTTCAGATCTTATCCATGATTCTTATGTATATATATTGTTCTTATGCCTTACATACTAGATACATTATCCGTACTGACTCCCCATTGCTCGAGGGGCTGCGTTCATGCTCGCAGGTTTAGGGAGATAGACAGTGGTCCGTACGCTCGCAGGACCTCTAGATCTAGCAGTGGTCAGTACGCTCCATTCGATCCTAAGCTACAGTCAGTTTTGGTATTCCCCTTTTGAGATGTGTATAAATATGGGCATGACGAGGCCCTGTTCCGTCCTTTCTACGCCTTTTATTCCGAGAGATCAGAGAGCTGTACGTAGTAGTCGACGACGTAGCCTTGTCGCCCTTCTATTCTTTTGCGTACAAAGATATGTAGCAGCCTAGCTGGCTTGCACTGTTCTTCCGCATGTTGTGTATGTATATGCAGATTGTACAGAGTTCTGATGTTTCCCTCTTATGAGATTAGTTTATGCCATTTATGGGCCTTTGACGTTCAGTATGTATCAGATACGTGTTTAGGGGTGTTTGGTCATTAGAGGTCAGACTCCCGTCACGGCTCATCGGTTTGGGTCGTGACAGAAGTACTTCTAATGCTTCTAAGAGTAGAGTAATATGGAAGCTCGCTTACTCGCTTGCTGGATCATATCATCGGATCATGCCAAAAGAAGGAAAGAATGACCTTAACATACCTTGAAGTATTTACCTCGCTTACTAATCATTTTAAACACGAATAGAGCTTCACAATTTATGAGCAACATTTTCCTTATAAGCTTAACAACTCTTCAACTTCTCATTCGGTCCAACATCAACCACAATACCCACAACACAATGACAACACATATATATATACATACATACATACATACATACATATATATATATATATATATATATATATATATATATATATATATATATATATATATATATATCCATTCCCAATCATCTCTTAAAATAACCCAAAGTCACCATCTTATCCTTCATCAACTTACTATTCCCACAAATACCTTCTCTTTACTTAGTTCACTAAAACTCTTGGTAATAAACGGAAATACAAGGGTTGAAATCATTTACATACCTTGAGGGGTCAAAATTCCAAGAATCACTTCAATTTCAACTCCCTAAGCTTCACAACCTTGAAGAAACCCTAGAAGCAACCTTCTTCTTCACAAGCTCGGGTTTACGAGGTCCGGGTCTTGTCAAATCTTCACTAATACGAAGAAAAAAATTAGGAGAGAATATATTAGGGTTTTTCTGATTTGGAATGGAGGAAAATATGAAATAAGGTCGTGGACCACCTATTTATACTTGGAAGCCAAAAAGGCTACAACGGTCCGGTTCGACGAGCGAGGTGCGCCTGCAGATGCAAGGCTGCGGGATCCTATCGACACCGCACATCGATGGTCCATCGACCATGTAGACGACCCGTCGACGATGACTGGTGTTCTGCAGATTTTTTTTTGTAATTCAGTTTAGATCGCGTCGATTCGATTCGTTCAACTTCTAACTCTATAAATTGCCAGGAATATCTGCTGGTACCCCCGTACATGAGGTAAGGCACTTTCTACTCCAAACTGAGGCTCGGGTCTCTATTACAAGGGCATACCCGACTAGGAAACCATAGGTTCTACCTCTACGAGAACGAGGGGTGTAACAGGTACTTCCTATGGTTCTAGAGGTAGATGCCAGCCAGCTAGAGGTGGTACTCAGAGCGTGAGAGGGGGATTGTCACGACCCAACCGGAGGGCCATGACGGGCACCCGGTGCTAACCCACCCGACACATCTCATCGTACGTTCATATCTATATCTAGGTGAGCCACATGGCCTACTCATTATTGCTATACACCAATAATATGAATCTCATTAGGCAATGACACTTCTATATCAACATCAACAACTACACCCATATTCAAACACAAAAGCCGACGAGGCAAATAAAATAATATACCAAAAGTATGAGCCGACAAGGCAAAAGACATCTACTATACATGACTGTCTACGAGCCTCTAAAAAGAGTATAAAACATCATCATAAGGACGGGACAGGACCCCGCCATGCCCATATATACACAAAATAATAGTACCCAAGCTGCAGCTCCAGATCAAATGGAGCTCCTCTAAGCAATCCCTGGATAAGCAACCTATGGATCAAGTCTATCCCCTTGTCTACTTGTGGGCATGATGCGTCCACAAACAAAAGGACGTCAGTACTAATAATGTACTGAGTACTTAAAGCATAATCAACATCATAATAAATGTTATATCCCGTATTTTTGTACATTGGGATATTTTAAGCTAATCGCGACAAGTTAAGGACAAGACTATTTTGGGATCCGAGGTAGAGACTTTTAACCTCCGATTTTATTTTAATACACAAGTTGCTTATAAATTTTATTTGGTATAGAAATATTAATGGAGATTAGGGATTAATTAACCATGATTAGATTATTAAAGTGGGATTAAGACTTAATCATTTCATTAATCAAGTCAAAATTGGCCGTGTGGGTCCCACCCATGGCTTGGCCACATTTGATTGGCTCAAGCCATGAGTGGGACATGTGTCCAACACCTAGGCACCATATAAATGGAAATTTGATGACCAAGCAAACCATTTTCATCTTCACCAAACTTAGAAACCTAAGAGATAGAGAGAGAACCTCTCGGCCATGGCTGGCCGAGAATGATCTTGCAAACCTTGATCAAAAAAATATTTTCTCCAAGAAATTCAACCCCTTATAAGATGTGTAATAACGTGGAGTTAATTTTAGGGCAACAAGAACAAGTATAAATTCAAGGCACAAGTTGGAGCCAAGTTGAAAAGCCAAGTATTAAAGGTAAGGTTTAATCTCCTTTTGCATGTGTTGTGGATGGTTTGAATGTGTTGTAGTATGTAGAAATGAATAGAAATTATGGAATTATGTATGTAGATGTTGAGGCCGTGTAGGGGCTGTTTGTGTAGGGAAATGGTGAATTGATTTACTTGATATTTTGGTTGTTATTGTTATGGATTTTGTGATGAAAATGAAAGTAGTTGATGGTTCAAATTGGAGTTGAAATCGTTGGTGGGCTGTTGTAGAAGTTAGTATGTTGTTAATATAGTTTCTTACGTTTATATGGATAATATTATAACGCATGGATTGTTGGTATAGTTTATGAAATTGGAAGGAAAGAATGTGTTGTTGTTGTTCTTGTTGAGTTGGGAAGATTGTGGGTTGCATTGTAGGTTGGTTGGGCTGTTTTGAATATTGTACGGGTTGTCCGAAGTGTTCTCGAGTCTTGTTTGAATAGTCTCGGGTTAGCACTTGAACGCATGATCATTGGTTTTGGCTTGGTTGTATGTGGTTGATTTGAATGTAAAGGAAATGTCGTCAAATTATTTAGAAAGGAGTTACTAACATTAGAATGCGTTTTGAATTCCCTCGTAGCCTAATCGTAGTTCTTGATGTCTTAATATAGGTTGAGACACTATTGGGTAGCGTATACGTGTTGTGTCGCGAGTAAACGCTAAAGGTATGTAAAGCCTATCCCTTCTTTCTTTTGGCATGTCTTAGATGTAAGTAAGATACGATATGAGCTTTGGGGTAACTCTATTCATAAGTTCCGACCATTTTTATGATTCTTATTCACTTCTTGATATTAGAATTCTTAATATAGTCGAGCTATTATCCTCGAGTCTTTTGTATGATTGGATAGTAAATGATGCATAAAGGTTCCTATTCTTAAAGGATTCCATAATGAATAATGGCTATAACTTTTATAAACTGACTCGGATTAACTTAATACATGTCTATGATCCCTGAGGCCTTATTTTGATATAGTCCATAATGATATTCAAAGAGTACTGAACATGACTATCGTCCTGATACTCGTGCGTTGATTAGTCTACTTATCTATTGAGTCTCAAAAGATGATTTATATGCATATGGTTACTCACTACTCTGTTTGTGCATTCTGTTATTACATCTTTCACCGAGTCCCTCACTAGAGGGCCGGGTTCGGTATATATATTATGGTGTTATGCTGTGTTATGGTGTTATGCTGTGTTATGGTGCTATGCTGTGTTATGGTGCTATGCTGTGATACGGAGTTATGCTGTGATACGGAGTTATCCGTGTGTTGAGTATCTTTGTGTTATGGCGCCAAAGACGGGGTGGCGACCATGTTCACCGAGTCCTATAAAGGGCCGGATATGATATATGATATTGACATGCATAATTTGTGTTTCAAAAGCAAGCATTTTGGTATTCTGGTTATTGTACTCATTTTCTGTACTTCTTATTTCAGTTATGATCCTGTTTACTGTATTTCATGCTTTATATACTCAGTACATATTTCGTACTGACCCCCTTTCTTCGAGGGGTTGCGTTTCATGCCAGTAGGTACAAACGCTCGTTTTGGTGATCCACCAGCTTAGGATATCAATTCTGCTATCTTGGAGTGCTCCCTTGTTCCGGAGCCTATATTTTTGGTACAGACCCTTTTGTTGTATATATATACTTAGCCAGGGGTACGGCGGGGCCCTGTCCCGTCATATGCTACTGTTGTCACTCTTAGAGGTCTGTAGACATATGAGTGGGTTGTATATAGTTACTTGTTCGCCCGTACGTATGACTTATGTTTTGGGGCGTCCCCATTCGTAGTGGCAGCCTTGTCGGCTTGCGTATATAAATGTGTTTTGGGATGTTGTGTGTAGTAGCGTACCTTGTCGGATTGCGTAGGTATATATATACATGTTTTGGAAGCTGTATGCTATGATAGCCTTGTCGGCTCATGTATGGGCGGACGTTCCCCTATATTATGATAGCCTTGCCGGCTTATATGCGATGTTATCTGTTGAAAGTTGTAACTCCTCGGAGACGAGTTGTTGTGATATGTATATATATATGCGACAGTTTTGAGACGACATCATGCCTTTCTATATATAAGTTCTTTATTATGCTAGTGGTGGGCGATTATAGTTAACAGGTGTATACGAGTGTCCAGCTCGGGCACTAGTCACGGCCTATGGGGTTGGGTCGTGACAAAAGTAGTATCAGAGCAGTCCATCCTAGGAGTGTCTACAGACTGTGTCTAGTAGAGTCTTGTTTATCGGTGTGTTGTGCACCACATCTATAAACAGGAAGTTACAGGACATTTAGGATGTTATCGTTCCTTCTTACTCTAGATCGTGCGATAAAGCCGTATTATCAGGATAATTCTCCCTAACGGATTATTATGTTTACAGCGATGTTTCCAAAGAAAGCGACACCGCCCGAAGGGCAAGGCGGTGGCCGGAGAGACCGACGTATTCGAAGAGTTAGGGCCCATGCCCGGCTTATGCTCGAGGTTGTGCTCCGGTCGGCGAGTTCTCGCCACACCGCCGCCACAAGAGGAGCATAGGGCGGCGGCGCACCGCAGATTGGGGGCGGCTCCACCGGCCACTCCCGAGGTTCCGCACCCGAGCCTCCCGCTCCTCGGCCCGGGCGAGAGATAGGGCTATGAGAGACGCAGTCCAGTTGCTGACTAGACTAGTGACAGCACAGACTCGCAGGCACGGATTAGGAGGTGATTATGCGGACAGACATGATAGTTTGAGGGCTCGTGATTTCTTGACTTATAATCCTCCAGAGTTCTACGGGTCAAAGCCCGCGGAGGATCCGCAGAGTTTATTCGGCGGATGCGAGCGTACATTGAGGATAATTAGAGCTTCCGAGACCGAGTCCGTCGAGTTGGCTTCGTATCGGTTACGTGATGTAGGCGTTAATGGTATGAGTCCCGGGAGTTGTCTGGGGCGAGGATGCTCCTCCGGCGGTGTGGGATGAATTTACAGAAGCCTTTCTTGGCCATTTTCTACCTCCAGAGATGAGACGAGCCAGAGTTGATAGACTGCGCATTTGAGGCAGAATGGCAGGAGTGTTCGTGATTATAGTCTCGAGTTTGATTCGTTGGCTAGACAAGCGCCCACTATTGTAGCCGATATGGATGATAGGGTGCATCATTATGTGAGGGGGCTGGATCATTACTTGGTTGATAGTTGTATGATAATGGCTTCTCAGCCCGGTATGGATATTGCTTGAGTGCGAACATACGCACGGCGAGTGAGGACCCAGGCAGAGGACGCCACCGATAGAGATCGTGACAGGGGGTCGCATAAAAGAGAGCTAGATCGCCCAGGGTATTCGGCGAGTTTCGAGGTCGGCCTCCCCCGGCGATAGTAGACATCCTTCTCGGGCCGGCACGGAGTGCGCCCCACGCTCACTCGGTAGGAGATTTGATAGCACTGGGTATTCAGGAGCTGGTCAGAGCTCCAGGGCTTCGGGTTCGCAGGTGAACAGAGTGTTATATCCCGCATTTTGGCATATTCGAAAAATTCAAAATAATTTTCACTTGCAAGGAGTGAGGCCATATGTGGACCTTACTTAGTATGAATATGTCGGCTATAAAACATTGGTGCGGAAATACCGAGGAAGGTTAAGGGTAAAATGAGAATTTTGGAAACTTGTTTCATGAATAACAAAAATTTAGCCAACAATTGGGCTCAAAAAAATAAGAGAAATTGAGGCCCAAAATTAAAGGGGTGGCCGGCCATGTGCCTTGGCCCAAACCCATTTAATTGATCATGTGATTAATTATATAAGAGGCTTAGCATGTAGAAGTCTCAAGAAACAAAAGCAAAGAAGAGAAAACAAGGGGGGGGGGGGGGGTCGGCCATAGAGAGAAAAAGAAAGGAAAAAGAAAAAAATTCTTGGAGCCTTCAACTTTGATTCAAAAACTTGTCTCTACTTGAATTCCTATTAAGTTCAAGGCCCTCTTCAAGATGATATAATTATTTTGGCAACAAACTAACTTTTGTGTCAAGTGGAAGAATTGAGAAAAGGTAAGAATTTTATCATTTTTATACCACGGAAATTATATATATAGGGTAGCATGTGTAAAGTGCATGAAAATCATGAAAATTGTGTGTTGTGGGTGTATAAGTGTGTGGCCGTGTATGGTTGTGATGGAGAAGGATGAACAATTTTTATTTATTATGTTAATTGTGTTGTTATGGCCTTGTAAAGTAAATGGAAGGTTAATGGTTCTTGTTGTCATGGAAAATATGTTGTAAGGTTGTTGTAGGAAAATATGTAACTTTGTAGTAGTTTATGTAATTATAAGAATGAAGTTGTTAAGATGCAAATTGTTGTTGTTATTGATGGAATTGGAAGGTAAAAACGTGGTGTGAATGTTTATGTCGAAGGTTAGAAGTTTTGGACGAATTATGGTTGCGGTGAAATTTTTGTATATCTTGTAAAATAATGCGAAATGCTTCCGAATCGCATTTGAATGGTCTTGAATTAGTGAATGAATATGAAAATGTTGATATTAGTTTGAAAGTATGAAGTTGGGGTAGAAGTGGTTGTCTTATATAAAAAGGAAAAATATTATGTTGTAATGTGATTGTAGTGCTTGTTGATGTTGTTGGAATTGTTATTGGGTTGGTTGTTGATATTCGAGCCGAGTCATATTCTCGGGCAAGAAACTTATAGGGGAGATGCTGCCCAAATTTCGAGACAAATAGTGAATTAAAGATTTGAATTCTAAAAGTCTTACTATTGACAATTGGTAAACATGACCATTTGTAGATTTTGGGCGAAACGTAAATTTAATTTGAACGAGCGTAAGGCGCTACTAAGGTATGTAAAGCTATTCCTTTCTTCTCTTGGCATGTCCTAGGTGTACTAGGTTTGGATTTGAGCCTCGGGGGTTATTCTACTTATAGAAATCCGAGTCTGATTTTAGGTACTATTCATTCAATGTAATTGAATTATAATTCTTATGTTTTGGTGGAAAACCATCCGAACATCCATAATTTGCACAAATGCCATAGGATCGTCTTGAAATTTACATGGATGACTCCATAGAGTCTAAGGTTCGTAATTTATGTCCGCCACCTCGACTTGACCCGAGGTGGGCTCACAATTCCCGAGACTTCCCTTATTTGATCTGTTTGACCCATTGTCGTACGATAATTAAAGGAAACTCTTGGTTATTGTCCCGACTACTAAACGATAGTTGTTTTAACTATTCCATTGAGACCTATGAAATATTTTGACATATCCCAACGGTTTCAAAAACTTGCTTCGACGTAATCCGTTGGAACAACCAAGAAGGTACGTATCACGATTGTCGTCTTATTTCTCTCCTAAATGACTTATCGTTCCCACTAACTTATGAAATGTACTTTGGGATAATTCTGCTCTTTAGTTTCGAGTTTGATATGTTTTCGTAGGCCCTCCCCGATATGAATAGTCTGGCATAAATATTCTGATATAAATACTATGATACGAGTAGCCCGATACGAATATTTGATACAAGTATCTTGGTATAAGCATTGTGATATAAGTATTCTGACAGGGATACTTGACATATATATTTTGATACAAAACTCCGGTATGAATATTTGACATAAGTATTCCGATACAAGTAATCTGATTTGACTATTCTGAAATAAATACTCCGGTACAAGTAGTTCGACATGGGTACTCCCAATCCTGATATAAGTATTTTGATATGAATATTTTGGGATAAATATTCCGATATACGCGCTCTGATGTGAATATTCTGATGTGGTTTGATATAAGGAATCGTAAGAGTAATCTGTTGTAAATATTTCGATAAAAGTATTTTACTATAAGTATTATGATATAAGTCCTTTGATATAAGTATTCGACATAAGTATTTTGATACAAGCACTCGATACAAATATTTTGATACAAGAATATTGGTATAAATATTCTCGATATAAGTCTTCTCGATGTAAGCGTTCCGATTAAGTAAATGCGTTACGAATATTCGACAAGACGTTCGATCATTCCATAGAGTCTTGAGTTATGCGCATTTAGTTTCTTATTATTCTGCTCGTGCACATGTTATGATCTCCTTCGCCGGATCCCGGGCCGGTATGTATCGTGCGTTTGGTTCGCCGAGCCCTTTGTCTAAGGGCCGGGTTCCACACATAAATTCTGAAGTACGAGGTGTTCGGTTCCGGGGTACTGTGGTATATGTCCGTCCCCGGTTACCGCGTATATGGAATATGATATGTCCGTCTCCGGAGTACCGTGGTATATGTCCGTCTCCGGAGTACGGTGGTTGGTTCCGGAGTACTGTGGTATATGTCCGTCTCCGGTTACCGTGTGCGGTTCTAGGGTACTGTGGTATATGTCCGTCCCCGATTCTTCCGTGTATATGGATTATGATGTGACCGGTTCCGGGTTCTCGTGGTATATGTCCGGTTCCGGGTACCGTGTCTATATTATGATATGTTCGGTTTCCCGCGTGGTATATGTCCCCGGCACCGTGTCTACGTTATGATGTGTCATGGCGCCAGAGACGGGAGTGGCGACCATGTTCCTGTGCCCTGTGTATGACTCTTATTTGCATCACTTAAAATCTGAAAGTAGGCATTTTGATATTCTAGATAAGGTACGCATTTTCTGTACTTCTGATTCCAATCATGATTCAGTATGTCAAACTTCTGCACTTTTTGATTTTGATAAGGCTCATCGTCCGCTATACCTCCGTATGTCTAATTCTGATTATGGTTTGTTGACTATACTTTTTTACATCTGGATTTGCTTATGATTACGTTTACGGTATTTCGACTTTACATACTCGGTACATTTTTCGTACCGACCCCTTTCTTCGGGGGGCGCTTCATGCCACGCAGTACATACGCGTATTGAGGTGATTGGTCGACCTAGGATATTTGTTCTCTTTGTTCAGAGTGCTCCTTTGATCCGGAGCCCACATTTTTGGTACAGATCTTTTAGTTATACATATCTTGTGTTTTGGACTATTCTGGGTACGGCGGGGCCCTGTCCCGTCATATGATTCTGTTGTCTGTATTAGAGGCCTGTAGACATATATGTGGGTCATGGGTCGCCATTGTTCGGTTATGTCTGTGGTTTGTGCTAATGTCCTTAACGGCTGGTTTGTATATATATATATTTATGACTATGTCTCGGTATGATATGTACGATATTTGCGATCGCTTCAGTATAATATTCATATAAATTAGCAATGTTGGGCATGAATAAGATATGATTATGTCGATTCAGTAAGTAGGTGCGTACGGGTGTCCAGCTCGGACGCTAGTCGTGGCCCACGGGGTTGGGTCGTGACAAAAGTGGTATCGGCGGTTTGTCCTCGGAATGTCTACGGTGCCGTGTCTCGTAGAGTCTTGTTTATCGGTGTGTTGTGCACCACATCTATAAACAGGAGGCTACAGGACATTTAGGATATTGCCTTTCTTTGGATTTTAGATCGTGCGATAGAGCTGTGCTAGTAGGATGATTTCTTTCTGACCACTTGTTATGTTTACAGTGATGCCTCCGAAGAAGGCGACAGGCCGCCCGTGGGGCAAGTCGGTGGTGGTTGGAGAGATTAGCCGTGCCCGAGAGGGTTACTAGGGCCCATGCTCAGACTATACCCGAGGTTATGCCCCGCCCGCCAGGCTCGCTATGCCACCACCGTCGAGAGGAGCCCTGGGCGGCGGCCGCCGCCACTATGGATCGGAGCGCTCCACCATTAGCTCCCGAGGGCTCCCGCCGCAGCCTCCGGGCCCGGTCGGGGGCGGAGTACGGGGCGATGAGAGATGCGGTACGATTTTATTGACGAGGATAGTAGCGGGGCGGCGCGCGGACGCGGGCTAGGAGATAACGATGGTGACGCGTGATAGTTTGAGGGTTCGTGATTTCTTGACTTGTAACCCCCGCAGTTTTATGGGTCTAAGCCCGAGAGGACCCTCGGGGATTTTATTCGGCGTGCGCGCGCTCGTTGAGACCGGTCGTGGCTTCGAGACCGAGTCCGTCGAGTTAGCCTCACACCGGTTACGGGATGTTTCCCATTAATTGGTACGAGTCCCGGGAGCAGCTCCGCAGGCGAAGATGCGCCTCCAGCCTACTTGGAAATAGTTTATAGCTGCCTTTCTCAGCCACTTTTTGCCCCCAGAGTTGCAGCGGGCCAGAGTTGATAGATTTTTGTGGCTGAGACAGAATGGCAGGAGTGTCCGTGAGTACAGTTTAGAGTTTAACTCTCTGTCCAGATATGCACCGACTATTGTGGTGGATATGGCCGACAGGATGTACCGGTATGTGATAGGGCTGGATCGCTACTTGGTTGACAGTTGTATGGCGATGGCATCGCGCATCGGTATGGATATTGCTCGGTTACAAGCCTATGCGCAAGGATGGAGGACCGGCACGGAGAGGATCAGTCGGGCGAGAGATTATGATCGAGGCCGCCCCAAGAGGGCCGGAGCGCTTAGTTATTCCGGGGGAGTTTCGAGGCGGGCGCCCCGATCGCGTACAGGGGGCCACTCTGCACGAAGTATACCCCCACAGTCCTTGGGTCGGAGACCAGATCATGCAGGGTACTCAGGGGCAGGCCAGAGCCCCAGGGCTTCAGATTCGCGGGTGGACAGAGATTCTGGTCGGACGGGGCCGCCTATACCTAGATGTCCTTATTGCAGGGGGCGTCACCCTGGAGAATGTTACTGGGCCACGGGTGCTTGCTTTTCTTGTGGCCGTCAAGGCCATATTATGAGGGAGTGTCCGTATAGGGATAGTTCAGATGGTGTAGTTCCGCCTAGTGGGTCAGTTGCTGGGTTATCTTCTTCTGTGGCTACGCGCCCTACGGGGCAAGGTAGGCCAGCACCAGCAGCCCGTGATAGGGGTCGTGGCGGAGTTCCCAGTTCTGGCGATCCTTCGCATCGTATCTATGCCTTGGCTAGTCGACAGGACCCAGAGGCCCCGCCAGATGCGGATGCAGGTATTTTATTAGCCTCTTCTTGAAATATATGTATGCATCGACATGCCTAGACTCTATTTTGTGGTATTTTTCCCTTCCTAGCTACTAACAGAATCTGGATAAAAATCCGAAGTGACAGAATCGTTAGAGGTAACTATTCATACGAATGGGAAAGTGAATATTGAGAATTTAAAAGACTAATTCGGTAATTTCATAAGTCAAAAAGAAAATAGATAAAAAGATTCTTCCTAGGCTCGGGGGGGACCCGCTAGAGAACTTTCTGAAAATTGTTAAGACTCCGACTTACCCTAGATTATGTGGAAAAAGTCATGTGGGGTAGTCGACGCAATTATATCAGCGTTACCGCATCAAAGTGCATGAAAATTTTCGAGGTTAAGCGTGCTAAGGCCAGAGTAATCTTGGGATGAGTGACCCCCTGGGAAGTACGCCGAAATTTTCATAAATGCAAAAAAAAAGAGACAGATAGAAAATCAGGGGTAACCTAACGGAAATCAGCATGTGCCAAACGGTTAGAAACCCCAAATGGGTCGGGTAAGTTAAGGCGGACTCGGCCGGTGGGAAAGAAGGAAGCGCAACACCGTTCCGGAATCAGAGTAAGTTTGAATAAGCGTTTGGGAAATGTTTTGTAGGAAAAATGGTAGTAAATGTATACGTATGCATATGACGTCCCATGTATGACTGTGTCGATCAGCAGGTAGGCCCCCGCAGCCAGCGTCGCGATATATGAAAGACATTAACCGAACGAAGTTTAAGAGACAAGTGGAAGACCTGGTGCAGGTATTATCAAGAAAACTGACACTGGTTTCACCACCAGCTAAGGCTGGGATGTTCTAGCACAACGATGTTCGGGAATTGAAAGAAAGCGAGTACGTAAAAAGGGACAACGATGGTGACGTTTGAGGAGATTTTGAAAGAAAGAAGGAGACCTCCCCGAAGTATTATGAGACCCCATAAGGTCAGTTGAACATTCGAGGACGAATGTTCTAAAGGGGGGGAGGATGTTATATCCCGCATTTTGGCATATTCGGAAAATTCAAAATAATTTTCACTTGCAAGGAGTGAGGCCATATGTGGACCTTACTTAGTATGAATATGTCGGCTATAAAACATTGGTGCGGAAATACCGAGGAAGGTTAAGGGTAAAATGAGAATTTTGGAAACTTGTTTCATGAATAACAAAAATTTAGCCAACAATTGGGCTAAAAAAAAATAAGAGAAATTGAGGCCCAAAATTAAAGGGGTGGCCGGCCATGTGCCTTGGCCCAAACCCATTTAATTGATCATGTGATTAATTATATAAGAGGCTTAGCATGTAGAAGTCTCAACAAACAAAAAGCAAAGAAGAGAAAAAAAGGGGGGTCACGGCCATAGAGAGAAAAAGAAAGGAAAAAGAAAAAAATTCTTGGAGCCTTCAACTTTGATTCAAAAACTTGTCTCTACTTGAATTCCTATTAAGTTCAAGGCCCTCTTCAAGATGATATAATTATTTTGGCAAGAAACTACCTTTTGTGTCAAGTGGAAGAATTGAGAAAAGGTAAGAATTTTATCATTTTTATACCACGGAAATTATATATATAGGGTAGCATGTGTAAAGTGCATGAAAATCATGAAAATTGTGTGTTGTGGGTGTATAAGTGTGTGGCCGTGTATGGTTGTGATGGAGAAGGATGAACAATTTTTATTTATTATGTTAATTGTGTTGTTATGGCCTTGTGAAGTAAATGGAAGGTTAATGGTTCTTGTTGTCATGGAAAATATGTTGTAAGGTTGTTGTAGGAAAATATGTAACTTTGTAGTAGTTTATGTAATTATAAGAATGAAGTTGTTAAGATGCAAATTGTTGTTGTTATTGATGGAATTGGAAGGTAAAAAAAATGTGTTGTGAATGTTTATGTCGAAGGTTAGAAGTTTTGGATGAATTATGGTTGTGGTGAAATTTTTTTATATCTTGTAAAATAATGCGAAATGCTTCCGAATCGCATTTGAATGGTCTTGAATTAGTGAATGAATATGAAAATGTTGATATTAGTTTGAAAGTATGAAGTTGGGGTAGAAGTGGTTGTCTTATATAAAAAGGAAAACTATTATGTTGTAATGTGATTGTAGTGCTTGTTGATGTTGTTGGAATTGTTATTGGGTTGGTTGTTGATATTCTGAGCCGAGTCATATTCTCGGGGCGGCAAACTTATAGGGGAGATGCTGCCCAAATTTCTGTAGACAAATAGTGAATTAAAGATTTGAATTCTAAAAGTCTTACTATTGACAATTGGTAAACATGACCATTTGTAGATTTTGGGCGAAACGGAAATTTAATTTGAACAAGCGTAAGGCGCTACTAAGGTATGTAAAGCCATTCCTTTCTTCTCTTGGCATGTCCTAGGTGTACTAGGTTTGGATTTGAGCCTTGGGGGTTATTCTACTTATAGAAATCCGAGTTTGATTTTAGGTACTATTCATTCAATATAATTGAATTATAATTCTTATGTTTTGGTGGAAAACTATCCGAACATCCATAATTTGCACAAATGCGACAGGATCGTCTTGAAATTTACATGGATGACTCCATAGAGTCTAAGGTTCGTAATTTATGTCCGCCACCTCGACTTGACCCGAGGTGGGCCAACAATTCTCGAGACTTCCCTTATTTGATTTGTTTGACCCATTTCCGTACGATAATTAAAGGAAACTCTTGGTTATTGTCCCGACTACTAAACGATAGTTGTTTTAACTATTCCATTGAGACCTATGAAATATTTTGACATATCCCAACGGTTTCAAAAAGCTTGCTTCGACGTAATCCGTTGGAACAACCAAGAAGGTACGTATCACGATTGTCGTCTTATTTCTCTCCTAAATGACTTATCGTTCGCACTAACTTATGAAATGTACTTTGGGGTAATTCTGCTCTTTAGTTTCGAGTTTGATATGTTTTCGTAGGCCCTCTCTGATATGAATAGTCTGGCACAAATATTCTGATATAAATACTCTGATACGAGTAGCCCGATACGAATATTTGATACAAGTATCTTGGTATAAGCATTGTGATATAAGTATTCTGACAGGGATACTTGACATACATATTTTGATACAGGTACTCCGGTATGAATATTTGACATAAGTATTCCGATACAAGTAATCTGATTTGACTATTCTGAAATAAATACTCCGGTACAAGTAGTTCGACATGGGTACTCCCAATCCTGATATAAGTATTTTGATATGAATATTTTAGGATAAATATTCCGATATACGCGCTCTGATGGGAATATTCTGATGTGGTTTGATATAAGAAATCTGTTAAGAGTAATCTGTTGTAAATATTTCGATAAAAGTATTTTACTATAAGTATTAGGATATAAGTACTTTGATATAAGTATTCTGACATAAGTATTTTGATACAAGCACTCTGATACAAATATTTTGATACAAGAATATTGGTATAAATATTCTGATATAAGTCTTCTGATGTAAGCGTTCCGATTAAGTAAATCTGTTACGAATATTCTGACAGTACGTTCGATCATTCCATAGAGTCTTGAGTTATGCGCATCTAGTTTCTTATTATTCTGCTCGTGCACATGTTATGATCTCCTTCGCCGGATCCCGGGCCGGTATGTATCGTGCGTTTGGTTCGCCGAGCCCTTTGTCTGAGGGCCGGGTTCCACACATAAATTCTGAAGTACGAGGTGTTCGGTTCCGGGGTACTGTGGTATATGTCCGTCCCCGGTTGCCGCGTATATAGAGTATGATATGTCCGTCTCCGGAGTACCGTGGTATATGTCCGTCTCCGGAGTACGGGGGTCGGTTCCGGAGTACTGTGGTATATGTCCGTCTTCGGTTACCGTGTGCGGTTTTGGGGTACTGTGGTATATGTCCGTCCCCAGTTACCGTGTACATGGATTATGATGTGACCGGTTCCCGGGTTCTCGTGGTATATGTCCGGTTCTCGGGGTACCGTGTCTATATTATGATATGTTCGATTTCCCGACGTGGTATATGTCCCCGGGCGCCGTGTCTACGTTATGATGTGTCATGGCGCCAGAGACGGGAGTGGCGACCATGTTCCTGTGCCCTGTGTATGACTCTGATTTGCATCACTTAAAATCTGAAAGTAGGCATTTTGATATTCTAGATAAGGTACGCATTTTCTGTACTTCTGACTCCGATCATGATTCAGTATGTCAAACTTCTGCACCTTTGATTTTGATAAGGCTCTGTCCGCTATACCTCTGTATGTCTGATTCTGATTATGGTTTGTTGACTATACTTCTGTACATCTGGATTTGCTTATGATTCTGTTTACAGTATTTCTGACTTTACATACTCGGTACATTTTTCGTACTGACCCCCTTTCTTCGGGGGCTGCGCTTCATGCCACGCAGGTACATACGCGTATTGAGGTGATTGGTCGCTTTAGGATATCTGTTCTACTCGTTCGGAGTGCTCCTTTGATCGGGCCACATTTTTTGGTACAGATCTTTTAGTTATACATATCTTGTGTTTTGGACTATTCTGGGTACAGGCGGGGCCCCCGTCCCGTCATATGATTCTCGTACGTATTAGAGGCCGTGTAGACATATATGTGTGGTCATGGGTCGCCATTGTTCGGTTATGTCTGTGGTTTGTGCTAATGGCCTTAACGGTGGTTTGTATATATATATATTTATGACTATGTCTCGGTATGATATGTACGATATTTGCGATCGCTTCAGTATAATATTCATATAAATTAGCAATGTTGGGCATGAATAAGATATGATTATGTCGATTCAGTAAGTAGGTGCGTACGGGTGTCCAGCTCGGACGCTAGTCGTGGCCCACGGGGTTGGGTCGTGACACAGAGGTTCCAATCAGTCGAGGCCACCCTTGCCTCGGTGTTCTCGATGTGGGAGGTATCATTCTGGGGAGTGTTATCGTGCTACGGGCGCTTGTTTTTCTTGTGGCGGGCCGTATTACACATGGGAGTGTCGGTTTAGGGGTAATCCGAGTGGTGCGGCTACCCTGGGGGGGCTTGCTGGTTCATCTTCTTCGTAGCTATGCGCCCCCATGGGCGAGCATGCGCGCCGGCGGGCGGCGTGGTAGGCCGCGGCGGGAGCTTCCGGTTCTAGCGGTCCTTCGAACCGCATATATGCTTTAGCTGGTAGACGAGATCGAAGGCGTCACGAAACGTGTTGCAGCATATTATCGATTTTCTCTCGAGACGTATATGCATTGATAGATCCAGGCTTCACCTTATCATATCTATCCTCCTTTGTTGCTAGTAGAATCGAGATAAAACCTGAATCGATTGAACCATTTGAGGTAGCTACACCGGTAGAGATTTTGTTATAGCAACGTAGTATATAAAAGGTGTTCGGTGAATATATATAGTCGTTATACCTTGCGATTTGATAGAGTTAGATATGACCGAGTTTGATGTTATTATGGGTATGGATTGATTAGCTTCTTGTTATGCTAACGTTGATTGTAGAAGCAAGATAGTTCGGTTCCGGTTTCAAGGGAGCCAACTATAGAGTGGTGGGAAATACAAAGATCGCCGAGGGGTAAGTTTATTTCATACCTCAAGGCAAGGAAGATGGTTAGAAAGGGTTATATTTATCATCCGGTTTGTGTGCATGATTTGAAAGCGAGAGACACCGACTCTTCGCCGTCCCGATAGTCAATGAATTTCCGGATGAACTTCTAGGTCTTCCTCCCGAGCGGGAGATAGAGTTCAGCATAGATGTATTGCCGCATACTCACCCATATCTATTCCTCCTTACGTAACGGCACCGCACTGCAGAATAAAAAAGAACCGAAGGAGCACCGAGGGATTTATTAGAGAAGGGCTTTATTAGGCTCGCGCACATCGCTCGGGGAGCACCGTATTGTTTGTGAGAAAGAAAGACGGGTCGCCGCGTACGTGTATTGATTATAAAGTACCGAAACAAGGTGACCATAAAGAATAGATATCCCCTCCCCAGATTGATGATTTATGTGACTCCGCCTGTGGTGCTAAGTGTTTCGAAGATAGACTCCGCGGTCGCTATCACCAGGTGCGGGTAAGAGAGGCAAATATTCCAAAGATCGCATTCAGACCCGATACGGACACAATGAGTTTAAAGCATGTCCTTTCGAAGCGACCAATGCTCCAAAGAAGTGTTTATGGACCGATGAACCGGGTATTCAAGCCGTTCCTAGATATGTTCGTGATTGTATTTATTGATGATATTCTCCGGTCTATTCACGATCGAAGAGCATGCGGATCATCTGAGAACGGTACTAGGGGTGCTCCAAAGACCATAAATTGTATGCCAAGTTCTCCAAATGTGAATTTTGGTTGCCTTCAGTAGCATTCTTGGGGCATATTATTGGAGTTGATGGCATCCGGGTGGATACACAGAAGATTGAGGCCGTAAAGAATTGGCCTAGACCTACGACACCTACTAAGGTACGTAGTTTTGGGGTTAAAGCAGATACTGGCGAAGATTTGTGGAGAAGTTTGCTTCGATTTTTTCCTTTAACGAGGCTAACTCGTAAGGCAACTAAGTTCAAAGGGGATCGATGCTTGTGAACGAAGCTTCCAATTGCCGAAAGAGAAGCGACTACAAATTCCGCTTCCGACTCTTCCCGAGGGACCGGATGGTTATGTCATTTATCGTGATACTTTCTTGTTAGGCTAGGTCGCAGTATTAACGCAAAGATGCCAGTAGTTATAGCCTAGCCTCCCGGCACAGTCAGAAAACATGAAAGAAACTATCCTACTCATGATCCGGAATTAGGCAAAATGATTCACGTACATGAAGATATGGAGGCATTATTTATATAGGAGGCATGTTGATATTTATACGGATCACAAAAGCCTTTCAATATATCTTTAAGCAGCATGAGTCGAATTTTACGACGAGTAGGTGGCTAGAATTGCCGAAGGACTATGATGTTGATATTCTATACCATCCAAGAAAGGCAAACGTTGTAGAAATGCACTCAGCCGTAAGTCTACGGGCGTGCTTGACGGACGGCAACCTAAAGCAGAAAGAAACATTCGGAGATTTATCGCCCAACTAGTCTGAGTCCGTTTGGTCGATTTTTTGGAGATAGTAGGGTTTCTATCCGAAGAATTGTCAATCCTCTATTATGGAAGAGGTGAAGCGACGCCAATACGAGGACCCCGTTCGGCACAAGATAGGGATACATCCCTGAAAAGGAGAAGACCCCATTCGAGATTACACCGACGGAGTACTACTACATGGTGACAAGGTATCGTGTGTACCTGAGGTTGCTGGGCTACGACGATAGGTTATGAGAGAGGCACACTATGCCTGTTATTCTGTTCATCCGGGGTCTAAAAAAATGTATCATGACCTTAGATGCTTGTATTGGTGGATGGCAGAAGAAGACATATGAGTTTGTCGCTTAGTGCCCGAATTGCCAACAGGTTAAGATCGAACATCAGAAGCCTGGTGGATTATTACAGAGATGGAAATTTTGACGTGGAAGTGGGGAAGCAAATTAATTATGAACTTCATTACAAGTTTACCTCGCACTCCACGGAAGTATGATTCCATATGGGTTATTATAGATAGACACAAATTCACCTTCATTTTCTTCCAATGACAACTTATTCAAATCGAGGACTATGCAAAATTATATATTAAAGACATAGTTAGACTTTTTGCTGAGTTCCCATATCTATTATATCTATGTAGGTGCTCAATTTGATAAAACTTAACTGGAGATCATTCCAGAAGGATTAGGACACAAAAATCTTAGCACGGCATTCCACCTTCGTATCAACTACAAGGGGCGTACTATTCGTACACTAGAAGATATGTCTGCGGGCCCCGTGTTATTAATTTCGCAGGGTAGTGGATGATCATCTGCCACTTATTAAGTTTGCTTAAAATAATAGCTACCATTCTAGCATCCGATGGCACCGTATGAGGCTCGTATGGCAGAAAGTGTGTCACCTATTGGCTGGTTTGATGTCGTTAAACTAGGTTAATTGGCCCGTATATGATTCACAAGTCACATAAAGCAAAGCTTATTCAGAGAAAGGTTATTAGCAAAATTTCTGTAGTCGACAAGTCATATACGTATAATCGACATCGACACTTAGAGTTCCGTGTTGACGACCGGGTATTCTTGAAGGTATCCCCCATGAAGGGTGTAATGAGATTCGGCAAGGAAGGAAAACTCTCCCGAGGTATATTAGGCCTTATCGTATTGTCCGTAAGGTAGGTAAGATTGCCTATGAATTAGACCTACCATCTGATCCGGAAGCAAGACACCCGTTGTTCCATGTGTCTATGCTGAATCGCAAATGTGTTGGTGATCCTTTCAGTATTCCTCGCGGATGATGTCCAGTAACAGAGGAGCTATCGTACGAGGAAAACCCTATAGCTATACCGGATCATCAAAGAGAAGGTTGCGTACAAAGACGTGTTTCCGTTAAAGTATTGTGGCCGAACAATAACAAAGGAGGAGATGACTTCGAAAGTCAAGAGAAGACGAAGAAGAAGTATCGTACTTGTTTCCTATGCCTACAGTAATCTAAACCCTAAATTGGTATGTGATGCAAATGAACTGTATATGATAGCTATGAAAGAGATTCCCCCGAAGTGCTTATAAGACCCCGTAAGACTAGTATAACATTCAAGGACGAATGTTCTAAAGGGGGGAAGGATGTTATATCCTGTATTTTTTAAACATTGGGACATTCTAAAGCTAATCGCGACAAGTTACAAAAGACTATTTTGGGATCCGGGGCAGACTTTTAACCTCCAATTTTATTTTAATCACAAGTTGCTTATAAATTTTATTTGGTATAGAAATATTAATGGAGATTAGGGATTAATTAACCATGATTAGATTATTAAAGTGGGATTAATAACTTAATAATTTCATTAATTAAGTCATTAGTGGTCGAGTGGGTCCCACACATTGCTTGGCCAAATTTGATTGGCTTAAGCTATAAGTGGGACATGTGTCCAACACCTAGGTACCATATAAATAGAAATTTGATGACCAAGCAAATCATTTCATCTTCACCAAACTTAGAAACCTAAGAGATAGAGAGAGAACCTTTCGGCCATGGCTGGCCGAGAATAATCTTGCAAACCTTGATCAAAAAAATATTTTCTCCAAGAAATTCAACCCTTAGAAGATGTGTAATAACGTGGAGTCGATTTTAGGGCAACAAGAACAAGTATAAATTCAAGGCACAAGTTGGAGCCAAGCTTGAAAAGCCAAGTATTAAAGGTAAGGTTTAATCTCCTTTTGCATGTGTTATGGATGGTTTGAAATGTGTTGTAGTATGTAGAAATGAATAGAAATTATGGAATTACGTATGTAGATGTCGAGGCTGCAGTAGGGGCTGTTTGTGTAGGGAAATGATGAATTGATTTACTTGATATTTCGTCAAGGTTGCTATGCATTTTGTGATGAAAATGAAAGTAGTCG
>NC_081349.1:63978295-63990234 GCF_029784015.1 Lycium ferocissimum | reverse complement strand
TCCCAATCAAATAATTTCAAACCTCGACAAGACTTATTTTCTTCGATTTTTTTAAATTTTCTAATCCCTTACGATACGTGAAACCATCACTTTAACCACCTATAAGCTTGGGGGATAGTCTCTGTCCGTATAATATCATTTAACTCGCACCCTTTTAACGAGATAACGGAGTAACACTTTTAACCTCCGATTTTGTTTTAACGAAAAGTTGCTTATAAATTTTATTTGGTATAGAAATATTATTGGAAAATATGGATTAATTAACCATGATTAGATTATTAAGTGATTAAAAGTTTAATTATTCACTAATTAATCCCTAAGTGGTCGAGTGGGCCCCACACATGGGTTGCATTTGATTGGTTAAGCCATGAGTGGGACATGGTCCAACACCTAGGCATCATATAAATAGAAACTTGATGACAAAGCAAGCCATTTTCATCATCTTCACAAACATAGAAAGTTAGAGAGAGAGAACCTTCGCCATGGCGGCCGAGAATGATCTTGCAAACCTTGATCAAAAAAATATTTTCTCCAAGCAATTCAACCCCTTAGAAGATGTGTAATAACGTGGAGTTGATTTTAGGGCAACAAGAACAAGTATAAATTCAAGGCACAAGTTGGAGCCAAGTTGAAAAGCCAAGTATTAAAGGTAAGGTTTAATCTCCTTTTGCATGTGTTGTGGATGGTTTGAATGTGTTGTAGTATGTAGAAATGAATAGAAATTATGGAATTATGTATGTAGATGTTGAGGCCGTGTAGGAATTTGTGTGGGAAATGATGAATTGATTTACTTGATATTTTGGTTGTTGTTGTTATGCATTTTGTGATGAAAATGAAAGTAGTTGATGGTTAAAATTGGAGTTGAAATCGTTGGTGGGTTGTTGTAGAAGTTAGTATGTTGTTAATATAGTTTCTTACGTTTATATGGATAATATTGTAACGCATGGATTGTTGGTATAGTTTATGAAATTGAAGGAAAGAATGTGTTGTTGTTGTTAGCATTTGAGTTGGGAAGATTGCGGGTTGCATTGTAGGTTGGTTGGGCTATTTTGAATATTGTGCGGGTTGTCCGAAGTGTTCTCGAGTCTTGTTTGAATAGTCTCGGGTTAGCACTTGAACGCATGATCATTGGTGTTGGCTTGATTGTATGTGGTTGATTTGAATGTAAAGGAAATGTCGTCAAATTATTTAGAAAGGAGTTACTAACGTTAGAATGCGTTTTGAATTCCCTGCTTGACCTAATCGTAGTTCTTGACATCTTAATATAGGTTGAGACACTATTGGGTAGCGTATACGTGTTGTGTCACGTAAACGCTAAAGGTATGTAAAGCCTATCCTTCTTTCTTTTGGCATGTCTTAGATGTAAGTAAGATACGATATGAGCTTTTGGGAGTAACTCTATTCATAAGTTCCGACCATGTTTATGATTCTTATTCACTTCTTGATATTAGAATTCTTAATATAGTCGAGCTATTGTCCTCGAGTCTTTTGTATGATTGGATAGTAAATGATGCATAAAGGTTCCTATGCTTAAAGGATTCCCTAACGAATAATGTCTATAACTTTTATAAAGGCGACTCGGATTAACTTAATACATATACATGATCCTGAGGCCTTATTTTGATATAGTCCATAATGATATTCAAAGAGTACGACCATGATCGTCGTCCCGATACTCGTGCGTTGATTAGTCTACTTATCTATTGAGTCTCAAAAGATGATTTATATGCATATGGTTACTCACTACTCTGTTTGTGCATTCTGTTATTACATCTTTTCACCGAGTCCCTCACTAGAGGGCCGGGTTCGGTATATATATTATGGTGTTATGCTGTGTTATGGTGTTATCTTTGTGTTATGGTGCTATCTTTGTGATACTGAGTTATGCTGTGATATGGAGTTATGGTGTGTTCTGGAGTATGCAGTGTTATGGCGCCAAAGACGGGGTGGCGACCATGTTCACCGAGTCCTATAAAGGGCCAGATATGATATATGATATTGACATGCATAATTTGTGTTTCAAAAGCAAGCATTTTGGTATTCGAGTTATTGTACTCATTTTACTCGTACTTCTTATTTCGATTATGATCCCGTTTCGTATTTCATGCTTTATATACTCGTACATATTTAAATCGAACCCACTCTTCTTTCTGAAATTTTTATTTCGCCCGTAGGTACGTACGCTCGTTTTGGTGATCCGCCCAAACTTAGGATATATATTCGCTATCTTGGAGTGCTCCCTTGTTCGAGCCTATATTTTTAGTACGAACCCTTTTGTTGTATATATATACTCGGGTACGGCGGGGCCCCTCGTCCCGTCATATATTCTTTGTTGTCACTCTTAGAGGTACGTAGACATACGAGTGGGTTGTATATAATTCTTGTTCGATTCCGTCTCGTATGACTTATGTTTTGGGGCGTCCCCATTCGTAGTGGCGGCCTTGTCGGCTTGCGTATATATATGTTTTAGGATGTTGTGTGTGTAACAACTTTGTCGGCTTGCGTATATATATATATACATGTTTTGGAAAGCCGTATGCTATGATAGCCTTGTCGGCTCGTGTATGGTCGGGACGTTCCCCTATATTATGATAGCCTTGGCTTATATGCGATGTTATACGTTGAAAGTTGTAACTCCTCAGGAGACAGGTTGTTGTGATATGTATATATATATGCGACAGTTTTGAGACGACATCATGCCTTTCTATATATAAGTTCTTTATTATGCTAGTGGTGGGCGATTATAGTTAACAGGTGTATACGAGTGTCCAGCTCGGGCACTAGTCACGGCCTACGGGGTTGGGTCGTGACAATAAAATCATAAGAAAGGACATAAGATAGAGAAGTCATGAGATAATGAAGCCATTTATACCTCTGGCATTGTTCCTCGTATTTACTTACCCACTTTCTAATGGAAACCTTAAATTACATACATTTATACTTGTAGTAGTATCACACCCGACCATAGAGGTTTGGTGTATCACATACCCGACCATGATAAGATTCGGTGTTATACATCCCCGGCCCAACCAAGGCTCAGTGTTATCTGTACCCAACTGCAGTGTTGTGCGCGTGATAGGTATCATACCCGGCCATATAAGCTCGGTGTCCTTAGTAGTCATACTTTAATATATATATCTGTGTGTATGTCTATATATATATATAAATACACACACATACATAGGAGTACATACACGTTCTCAACATTATCATCGTCGTCATCATTTTCATTATATCCTTCCTTAGAGAATCAACTATCATAGGATGGGACCAATGGTATCATGAGATTTATAGGGGATCATTAGCCTTAGCGATTCTAGAAATGAAGTCATTTGGGAGACGTTATAGAACTCATATGAAGGTATTTAGCAATGGGACCATGCCTTAATGAAAGAAGGGTTAGCTTTACATACCTCGTTGTCTTCTTAACTACTTAACATTCACCGTCGAAGCTTGGAAAATCTACATTTAAAAGGATTCATACCTTGGTTATGCCTGAAAGATACTTCTTAAATTCAACTAGAACAATTCATGAGTTAACGAAAATTGGGCAGCATTTCCCCTATTTCGTCGACTTCCACCATATTACAAAACAACTCCCAAATAACCATAATAACATCTACAATATCATAAACAAGTGATCACATTCCATTACGTCTCCTATATTCATTCTCACATTTAACTTACACTAACAACTTCACACCAACCCTTTGCACATTTTTCATAGAATGCTTTCTCATCATCATTATTACCTTCTATAACAAGATTGTATCCATATCATACTAAGAATCATGATTCAAGTTAGCTTACTACTTAAAAACATCATGAAAACTACATTTAGACATCATCTTCTACGTTCTCCTTCTACCCAAGTTGTTCAACAACCAAACATTCTTGATAATATGAAATAAACATGAAAACTAACCTTTTATCTCATAAGAATGAGCTTTGGAGCAAGTTATCAACTTGTGCAAAACGCTAGCTATAATACTCAAGAATTTCTTGTAGTCTACTAACCCTAGCAAGACTTCTATCACATGGATATCTTGATTCTTGCCTCTTGATCCTTGTTATCTCTTGGGTTTGAGTGAAATATGTTGGGAGAAGGTTTTTGGGAGCTCTCAAGACTTGGAGAGAAGGTGGAAAATGAAATAAATGAACAAGGGGGGCCATATATAACGAAATAAATTCTGGCCCGACCCAGATATACGGGCGGTATAATTTATATGGTCCTTATAATCTCAAAATGAAATCACCCCTCTCTGTAAGAAATATACGGACCATTATATGGGCTGTATAATTTATACGGTCGGTACAAATGGCCTGGAAATTCTCGAATTTCATTCTCGTTGACTCGTTTGACTTCCAATTCTTGTGGAAACTTCTTGGCACTTCTATAACACTTCATTAACCATACAATAGGCCCTATATCAACCCCTCAAGACATCACTAAATACATATCAAATCAACTATCGCGAAAACCCTTCCAAACATGACTTACATTCACTTCCTTCAACAAACTTAGTCTCACATATCCATATGACTTCGAAATCTCAGAGTACGCACTTTAAGTTATCTAATACTCTCCTTAATCTCGTAAGGACTTCATGTTCATCTTAAGCTCACATTAGTCTATTCACAAGACAATAAATCCGGGACTTTCGAGATGTAACATTCTTCCCCCCTTAGGAACATTCATCCTCGAATGTTAGGTTCTTGGGGATTGGATAAAAAATTTGCCAGAGTTTCCCCTGTAATATGGCATTCCCAACCTATCACAGCAACCCAAAATATATCACCTCACAGGGCTACAACAACTACATCAACAACCATGGCCATACTCGACCAAGAAAACATTAAGAAAAAGCATTACGTACTTGAGGACGTTGGCGTCTCTGCCTGAGTCGCTTCTAGAGGTGGAAATAAATGCGGGTACCTGAACTTCTTATCTTCTTCCACTTCTCAGGTCATTTCCTTTCTATTATTATTTCTCCATAGAAATTTAACTGAAACTATATCTTTGGTCACGAGCCTCCGTACTTGCCTATCTAGAATGACAATGGGAGCTTCTTCATAAGACAATTGTTTGGTGACTTGGACATCATCTACCGGTACAATCCTGAAAGGATCTCTGATGCACTTACGAAGCATTGATACATGGAAAACTGGGTGAACTGACTCCAAATCAGAAGGTAGATCTAATTCGTAAGCCACCTGGCCTATCTTGCGTAAAATCTCATAAGGCCCAATATACCGGGAACTAAGCTTGCCCCTTTTGTCAAATCTCATAACGCCTTTCATTGGCGACACCTTCAGGGATACCCAGTCTTTCACTTGAAACTCTAAATCTCGTCGACAATTATCTGCATAATATTTCTGGCGACTCTGAGCTGTTAATAGTCGATCCTGTACGAGCTTGACCTTTTCTGTAGCTTGTTGGACCAAGTCTGGTCTTATCAATTTAACCTCTCCTACTTCGAACCACCCAATTGGCGATTTGTACTTTCACCCATATAAGCCTCATACAGGGCCATTTGGATACTAGAATGATAACAATTATTATAAGAAAAAATTCAATAGCGATGGTGATCATCCCAACTACCTCCAAAATCCAATACACACGCCCGTAGCATATCCTCGAGTACGAATGGTACGCTCCACCGCCATCGACTTTGGATGAAAGGCTGTGCTAAGACTCACCTGAGTCCTCAAACCTTCTTGAAAACATTTTCAAAAATTGGCTGTAAACTGAGTCCCTCTATTAGAGATAATAGATATTGGAACACCATGGGGTCGTACTATTTCTCTGGCATAAAGCTTTACATAATCTTCCGCCACATATGTAGTTCTGACTGGCAAGAAATGAGCTGACTTCGTGAGTCTATCCACAACTACTCATATAGAATCATATTTGTGCTTAGAATGAGGTAAGCCTGCAATGAAATTCATATTAATTACTTCCCATTTCCAGGTCAGAGTTTCTATAGCTTGTAATAATTCGCCGGGCTTTTGGTGCTCAATTTTGACTTGCTGACAGTTAGGAAATTGAGCTACGAATTTCGCTATGTCTTTCCTTATTCCATTCCACCAATATATGGATTTAATATCATGATACATTTTCGTTGCTCCGAGGTGAACAGAATAATGGGAACAATGGGCTTTTCTCAATATTTGGTGGCGTAATCCTGTGACATCAGAAACACACAACCTGCCTCGGTATCAGAGAACTCCATCTCCAGAAACCTCAAAAGATGACTTCTTCTTCTGAGGGAGTATATTTCGGTAATGAACCAGTATGGGATCCTCGTACAGGCGCTCTTTCACTTCAACCACTAGTGACGAGACCGCCATTCGAACGGTAGCTCCATGCTTGCTCGAGTCCACTACCCGAACTCCTAGGCTAGCTAACTGCTGGAGGTCATTAGTTAACTCTCTTTTCTTTGGCTGAACATCACATAAACTTCCCATAGATCTATGGCTGAGAGCATCAGCCACAACATTCGCCTTCCCGGGATGGTATTGGATGTTAACATCATAATCTTTCAACAACTCCAACCATCGCCGTTGTCGAGGATTCAATTACTTCTACCTAAAAATATACTGAAGGCTCATGTGATACGTATAGATATCTACATGGATGCCTTTCAAATAATGTATCCACATCTTCAATGCATGGATCACCGCAGCTAACTCGCATCATGGGTTGGGTAATTTTTCTCATGTTTTCACAACTGCCTTGAAGTATAAGTAATCACCTTACCATGCTGCATCAACACACATCCTAACCCAATGCCTGAAGCATCACAATAGACAACATATCCTTCCAATCCCTCTGGAAGTTTTAGGACCAAGGCTGACGTTAATCTATTCTTTAACTATTGAAAACTATGTTCACAAGCATCCGTCCATTGAAATTTAGCTGATTTCTGAGTTAGCTTTGTCAATGATGCAGAAATAGAAGAAAAGCCTTCTACAAATCTTCTGTAGTAACCTGCCAAGCCCAGAATACTACGAACCTCTGTAGGTCTCGTGGGCCTTGGCCAAATCTTCACGGCCTCAATCTTCTGGGTATCTACTCGAATACCATCGGCTGAATTCAACCAAAACTCACATTTTGAAAATTTTGCAAATAGCTCTCGAGTTTGGAGAATCTTAAGGAAAGTACGTAAATTATCTGCATGCTCTGCCTCGGGTCGAGAATATACTAGGATATCGTCAATAAACATGATCACAAATAAATCTAGAAAAGGCCTGAACACATTATTCATCAAATTCATGAATACTGCAGGTGCATTAGTTAGCCCAAATAACATTACTCAGAATTCGAAATGGCCATATCTTGTTCTGAAGGCCGCCTTAGGAATATCTTTCTCCCTAACACTCACCTGATGGTACCCGGATCTCAAATCTATTTTTGAAAATCACTTGGCACCCTGCAATTGATCAAATAAATCATCAATCCTTGGGAGAGGGTATTTATTCTTGATCGTCACCTTATTCAGTTGTCTATAGTCGATACACATCTGTAAGGAGCCGTCTTTCTTCCATACAAACAATACGGGTGCTCCCCACGGGGAAGAACTAGGCCTAATAAAACCTTTTTCGAGCAAGTCTTTCAATTGGCCCTTCAACTCTTTTAACTCCGCGGGAGCCATCCTATAAGGAGGAATGGATATGAGTTTTGTATCCAGTAGCACATCAATAGCAAAATCAATTTCCCGCTCAGGCGGGAGGCCTAGAAGCTCATCCGGGAATACATCCGAAAACTCATTCACCACGGGGACAGGCTGAAAAGTTGGTGATTCGGCTTCTATATCTTGAACCCGAACTAGATGGTAAATATACCCTTCAGCAATCATTTTTCTTGCCTTGAGATAGAAAATAAACCTACCTCTCGGGGACGCTATATTTCCCTTCCATTCTAAAACTGGTTCCCCCAAAAACTGGAAGCGAACCATTTTCACTCTACAATCAATATTGGCGTAGCAAGAAGCCAACCAATCCATGCCCATGATAACATCAAAGTCCACTATTTTTAACTCATGTAAATCAGCCATAGTACGGTGATTACAAATCATAACTATACAATTTCTATATACTCGGCTAGCTATTACCGACCCACCAACGGGTGTAGATACCTCAAAAGGTTTGACTGACTCTGGTCTCAACCCAAATTGACCAGTAATATAAGGAGTAACATAAGACAATATGGAGCCTGGATCTATCAAAGCATATACATCATGAGAAAATACCGATAGTATACCTGTGACGACATCAGGGGAAGACTCAAGATCCTGTCGCCCAGCCAAAGAATAAATACAGTGTTGAGGACCACTAGAACTGGGAGCTCTCCCTCTACCTCTACCATGGCTAACTGGCGCCTGTGAATGCCACGACCCAACCGAAGGGCCGCGACGAGCACCCGGTGTCACACCCCGATCTTACTAGGGTGTGATGGGCACCCAACCCCATATTCGGAGCTGAGCGAACCCGCTGACTCTTATTACATACATACTTCCTTTAGATGCTTAAATCAAATAAAAGTAAAATACATAGTAAAATTTTTAAAATTTCTTTTTCGTCGTTTCTCAATTTAAATACAGTCTGTAAGCGTAAAGATTTTGTAACATAATGTATAATAAAAACATGTCGGCTAGTAGGGCCATTTTCAAAGCTGACACTCTAGACCCACGACTCTGTCTGCAAAGTCTCTAACTTCGAACAAATTTCACAAAGACACACGTACTCGACTCGACGGGACTCCGAACAAATGAGTCTACTAACTCCCGCCGGAACGTCTTCTCGTAGATGGCTTCTACTCATCTCGGTGTACCGCGGCACGAAACGCGCCGCCCACAAAAAGTGGCGTCGTGCGAGCAATGTACCGAGTATGTAAGGCACGAAAAACAAGATAACAAGCAATATAAAGCGTGAATAAAAACATCATGGGATCGTAGGGCGGATAATGAGGTAAGAGAGTGACCGTACAAGTGAATGCCCTTTAGGCGGATACAATATGCATGCCCGTTCTTTCTCTTTTCATAGGAATAGAAAATAGAACTTATATCATATCATGTCATATCATGTCATACCATATCATATCATATCATATCATACCATATCATATCATATCATATCATATCATATCATATCATAGCGCCGAGCAACGTCGGCTCGCCCACATAGTGCCGAAATACGTCGGCTCACACACATATCCCGCGTCGGGATGATATAACGCCCGGTCGACCAGGTGGCAATGCGTCTATGCGCAACATATGTCCCTTCCCCCTCCATATCTCCCACCCTCCCCCCCATATACATATACATATGTCATATACATATATCATATAAGCACGCAGAGAGCCCAAAGAAAATCATGTATCATCGGAGTGACATAAGGTCGGAAACCTCCGATTACATTATGGAGTAACCAGGGTCGTCATTTCTCACCTTAGAGGAACGATTATCATAAGGCGAGACTATCAACAAAAAATAACATTAAAAGAAAACATGGAATGAAATCATGGACATCATAAACGTTAATTTGCATGCTTTGAAATCTTTTAAAAAAAATAGTATCATAACTAAGGAATAGGATTAAAGATCAAGAACTAGTTTAACACTTTCATACTCGCATTGGATTCTTGACTTAAAGCTCTTAGTCATGGAATCATTCTTGTCATACTTATCATAGACATATCCTCTTCCTTACATCATCGTTATCATTATCATCATAGAAATATTCTCATTAGAATAGTTACAACATTTATCGTTTGATAACGGAGCAATAAAGAAAATCTGAAACGTAGGCCCAATTTCTAGTCAAATGAGGTGGCGTACACAATTTACATATGTTACATTCCAAGACGTCACTTATGAGAGTTTTAAGGTATTCGGGTCCTATTTGTGCGAGTTCTAGATGTTTAAGTAACTTTCCAACATTTTATGCAAAATATTAATTCAATTCTATTGAATGAAAAAGGGTTGATTTTAATCTCAGATTTCTAGGAAAGGAATTATCCCCGAGGCCCGTGTCCAAACCTACTACGTCTAAGACATGCCAAGAAAGGAAGGTGAAACCTTACATACCTTTTCCGTCTCTCACGCTACTCCAAATTCCAGTTCCAAGTTCGCCAAAATCTCTTTCCTTATTCTTCAACTCTCGGCTAGAGTTGGAAATTGCAAGAATAGTTGGTTTCCTTGTTCCAACAACTCTTCCATGTTAAAGAGGACCTTCCATTTAGTGGAAATACTTGAAGGAAATAATTTTTCTTGATCAATCTTTCATAGCCAAATTTTGGCCATGGTGGCCGAATACTCTCTCTCTTCATCTTCTTTCTTTTCTTTTTTTTCTCTTGAAATTTCTTGAATTTTTGTAGAGAAATATGACTAATATGTCATATATATATATATATATATCTCCTTCAAGCATGTGAGGGGCACATGCCCTCTTCCTTCATCTTTTTTTTTTTTCTAGAGTTTTCTTCCTTTTTCTTGAAAATAAAAGATGACTTAATTGTTTGACTTAGTCATCCCTTGGCCTTTTCTTGAACATTATGAAATTCCCGTTTTGCCTAGCCTTCCATAATATTACCATGAACCCTTTTGTAAATATCCCTTTTTACCCTTGGCCTTTTCCAATATTTCCATACTGATAAGGTTCATAATTAATATTCACAACCCACTTGTACATAAAAAAATTTTTTGGACATAGTCTTGCCTTTACTTCTCGCAATTATCCAAACGTCACAATCTGGGTTATATTTTTTAGGTGCCCACCGGCACCCCCAACTTACTTATACTTACATCTAGGTGAGCTACATAGCTAACTCATGTTTTCATTCATCATCATTCTAATCTCATTTGGGCAACAACACATCTATATCATTATTAACAATTTTGCCCACACAACGTACATAAGCCGACAATTTTCCAACTAATATCCCCAAAATACGGGGCCCACAAGTCCCAACATATCCACCATGTACACATGTCTACGAGCTCTAAGAAGGATACGTCATATCGTACATATAGGGACAGACCCCCCTGCCCATAAATATGTATACAAAGATTATACCAAAAGCTGCCTCCGAATGAAACGAGCTCCACTATGTACCCCGAGAATATAGTATGGATCGAGTTCCTCCCCGCTTGCGGCTCGCTTCACAAACAAAGGACGCGCATTTGATGTACCGAGAGTAAAGCATGGTCAATATCTATGAAACATAATAGAAACATATGAAATAACTAATGGGGGATAATAGCATCTATCATAGACTTACTGCTTTACATAGACATTCCATTTCTACACTATTCGCGTACATACATCCATATCCATACTTTTACCCTTTTGGCCGTATTCGTATTCATATTTCCTTTACTCATGTTCAATCAATACATCAATACATATTTACATAACATTTACATATACTTAGCATATTCGTACTTATAGGATACTTACATAGCATCTATATAGCATACCCGACCACGAGGCTGTTTCACATAGCACCCTCGGCCTGTCATCCCGGCCCTACTAAGGCTCAAAAAGTCGACCAACCGCGGGCACGCGCATCATCGTATATGGTATACATTTATACATATTCACTATATTCTACCCCCATGGCCTGGGGCCACAAGCTTTTCAAGGGACATATACATATAAGCTCATAATTATCTTTAGCCTTTTACTACGTCATTCATTTCATTTATCCTTAAAGGTTTCTTTGCTAAGACTTAGTACATCGTATCTTGAGCACATGTTAATACTTTAGAGATAGGACTTCGAATATCAAAACGTAGGGACAATTTTGGCCCAAGAACCCTGCCTTATGAAAGAAGGTTTGCCTTTACATACCTTTTCGCAAAATTCTTTTCACTTGCACGTTCTTCTTCAAGGCTCACGTTCTACCTTCATTAAATTTCTGATTAAAAATTATTAG
>NC_081349.1:63846585-63978195 GCF_029784015.1 Lycium ferocissimum | reverse complement strand
CCAAGGCTCCCAAATAAACCCCGAAAAAACAATTTATATTATTTCTTCCGTTCTAATCCGTTAAATCTTTAAATAAACTTGTTAACAATGAAAAGGAGCCTTCATATTACCTTAAGTAGGCAGCCACCACGTTGGTCACTCTCCTCCTTGGTTGATTTTTAGCTCAACTGAAGACAACGCGACGTACGACACTTTTCTCTTCAACGGGCTTCTCGAATTCTATTCGGATTTTGGTCAAAATTGATTTTCTTCTCCAAGGCTTTTATCTATCTCTCTCTCAGAATTTTCTGGTTGTTTCAGATCTTAAAATGAGGAGGGAAGGCCTGAAATATCACTTATATAACATGGGTCATGGGCCTAACCTGTTGGGCCCGAGTTGGGCCTAGCCCACTGACCTTTCAGTCTTAAAACATACATATCTCCTTGTACCGACGTCACCTGGGAACCCACAACCTATGGTTGGAAAGCTAATTCACTTATCTACAACTTATATTTCTTGGTATTTTTCCAAATTCCAAACTTATTATACCGTTTTTGCCTCTCGAAGTCAGGTCACCCGAAAACGTTTTCTTAAAAAATATTCGTTTGGAGGACTTCCACTTTGATTCGGCTCAAGGGTCCTTCTTGAGTTGTGTTCAACTTTACATGTGTGCTTCATATAACTTGTCACATGTCCCAAAAAAAAAATCTCGATGTGTGGGCCCCACCTCAGCTCGCAAATAATCCGACGTACGAAAATACGAGATACAACACTATCAACGTGAGTTTAAATTATGTAGCAACAACATGATTGTCAATTTTTCTTGAGGAAGCACGTGTCACACTCATACTCTAAAAATGCGGGGTATAACAAATGGAACTCCAACTTCACTACCCAAAGAAATCTTGAACTCTACAAACTCTAGAGAGCCTCTCCACACTTGATTCTCTTGATTCTTGGTAAATAATCCTTGATTTCCCTTGGGTTTGTGTTAATGTGGTGTGTGGAATGTTCTAGAGCTTTCAAGAGTTTGGGAGAAGTGAGGAAATAAAAATTTGGAACAAGGGTCGTGCATATATGGAAAGAGAAAAAAGTGACCCGACCCGGTTACACGGTGTGTACAATTGGACCGTATAATACTAGCAGGGCTCACGCTCTTCTAGAAGTATTCTACTGACCAATATACGGGCCGTATAAATTATACGGTCCATACAAATGTCCGTACAATTACGAATTTCCCGAAACTTGCTCTAGCCGCTTCGTTCAACCTCCAATCCTTGCGAAACCTTCTTGGCACTTGTTTAAAACTTCACTAACCATCTAAGGATCCCTATAACTCCTTCCCAAGACATTACTAAATAATCGTTACCTCGATAATTGCAAAAGCCTCCCCAAACACAACTTATACTTTACTTCCTTCGACAAACTTAGTTTCACCAATTCATATAACTTCAAAATATTGTTGTATACACCTTAAAGCTACCAAATGACCTCCTTAAAGTCATAAGGACTTCATGTCCACCTCAAGCTTGCATTAGTCTATTCACAACCCAACGATATGAAATTTTTGAGGTGTAACACAGGAGGTTTGTAGAAGGCTTTCCTTCTATCTCTGCACCATTCATGAAGTTGACCCAGAAATTAGCTAAATTTCAATGGACGGATGCTTATGAACGTAGTTTCCAAGAGTTAAAGAATAGATTAACTTCTCGCTTTCTGGCCCCGACACTACCCATGTAAGGACCGGGGGAATGTTGTCTATTGTGATGCTTCGGGCGTTGGATTAGGATGTGTATTGATGTAGCATGGTAAGGTGATTGCCTACACCTCAAGGCAGTTATGCAAAGATGAGAAATATTACCCGACCCATGATCTTGAATTAGCGGTGATTCATCAAGATGCTGGAGGCATTATTTATGCACAAAGGTCCATGTGGATATCTACATGGATCATAAGAGCCTTCAGTATATTTTCACGCAGAAGGAATTGAATTTGCGGAAGAGGCGATGGTTGAAGTTGTTGAAAGATTATGATGTTAACATCCTATATCATCCCGGGAAAGAAAACGTTGTGAATGATGCTCTTAGCCGTAGATCCATGGGAAGTGTATGCGATATTCAGCCAGAGAAAAGAGAGTTAGCTCGTGAGCTCTAGCAATTAGCTAGCCTAGGAGTTTGGGTAGTGAACTCAGGCACAATGGGAGCTACCATTCAGAATTCAGCGGTCTCCTTACTAGTGGTTGAAGTGAAAGAGCGCCAGTACGAGGATCCCATGCTAGTTCATTACAGAAATATGCTCCCTCAGAAGAGGAAATCATCCTTTGATATTTCGGGAGATGGAGTTCTCTGATGTCGAGGCAGGTTGTGTGTTCCCGATGTTGTAGGATTACGTCAACAGATTTTGAAAGAAGCCCATTATTCCCGTTATTTTGTTCACCCCGGAGCAACGAAAATGTATCATGATCTTAAATCTATATATTGGTGGAATGGAATGAAGAAGGACATAGCAGAATTCGTAGTGCAATTCCCTAACTATGAGCAGGTGAAAATCGAGCACCAAAAGCCCGGCAGATTGTTACAAGCTATAGAAATTCTGACTTGGAAATGGGAAGTAATTAACATGGATTTCATTGCAGGCTTACCCCATTCTCGACGTAAGTATGATTCTGTATCGGTGATTGTAGATAGACTCACGAAGTTAGCTCATTTCTTACCGATCAGAACTACATATGTAGCAGAAGATTATGCAAGGCTTTATGTTAAAGAGATAGTGCGACTTCACGGTGTTCCAGTATCTATTATCTCTGATAAAGGGACTCAATTCACAGCCAATTTCTAAAAAACTTTCCAAGAAGGTTTGGGGACTCAGGTGAGTCTTAGCACAGCATTTCACCCGCAGACTGATGGACAAGCTGAACGTACCATTCAAACCCTTGAGGATATGCTACGGGCATGTATATTGGATTTTGGAGGTAGTTGGGATGATCATTTACCGCTTATTGAGTTTGCTTACGGCTTGATTATCATTCTAGCATCCAAATGGCCCTGCATTTAGGCTTTATTGGCACAAGTGTAGATCTCCAATTGGGTGGTTCGAAGTAGGAGAAACCAAATTGGATAGGGCCGTACTTGGTCCGGCAAGCTAGAGAAAGTCAAGCTTATCGGGATCGATTATTAACAGCTCAAAGTCATCAGAAGTCCTATGCAGATAATCGTCGAAGGGACTTAGAGTTTCAAGTGAAAGATTGGGTATTCTTGAAGGTGTCGCCAATGAAGGGCGTTATGAGATTTGGCAAAAAGGGAAAGCTTAGTCCTTGGTACATTGGACCTTATGAGATTGTACGCAAGGTAGGCCAAGTGGCCTACGAATTAGATCTACCTCCTGATTTGGAGTCAGTTCACCCAGTTTTCCGTGTATCGATGCTTCGCAAGTGCATTGGAGATCCTTCTAGAGTTGTACCGGTATATGATGTTCAAGTTACTGAGCAATTATCTTACGAAGAAGTTCCCATTGCCATTCTAGATAGGAATGTACGGAGACACAGAACCAAAGATGTAGCTTCGGTTAATAAGAGAGGAAATGACTTGGGAAGGTAAGAAGACATGAAGTTTCGGTACCCGCATTTATTTCCACCACCAGAGGAGACTCAGGCAGAGACGCCATTGTCTTTGCTTTTCTTGATGTTTTCTTGGTCATGTATGGCCATGGTTATTGATGTTGCTATTATAGCCCTGTGAGGCGGTGTATTTTGGGTTGCTGTGATAGGATGGTAGTGCCATTTTATAGGGGAAACTCTGGCAAAATTTTTATAGAATTCCCAAAAACCTAACATTCAAGGACGAATGTTCCTAAGGGGGGAAGAATGTTACATCACGAAAATTCCGGACTTGTTGCCTTGAAAGTAGACTAATGTGAGTTTAAGATGAACATGAAGTCCTTATGAGATTAAGGAGGGTATTAGATAGCTTAAGGTGCATACTATAAGATTTCAAAGTCATACGAATATGTGGAATTTAGTTTGTTGAAGGAAATGAAATGTAAGTCGTGTTCGGAAAGGTTTTCGCTATAATTGAGCTAATGTTTATTTAGAAATATCTTGAGGGGCTGCTATAGGTCCTATTGATGGTTAATGAAGTATTATATAAGTGCCAAGAAGGTTCCACGAGGATTGGAAGTCAAACGAGTCGATGAGAATAAAATTCGAATTTCCCGGTTGTACGGCCATTTGTACGGACCGTATAAATTATACGGCCCGTATAATAGTCCGTAGATTGTTTCCAGAGAAGGGTGAAACCTGGTGAGATTATACGGTCTAATTATACGAACAGTATAAATTATACGGCCCGTATAATTGGCCGTATAATCGGGTCAGGTCAGATTTTCTTTTTATATACAAGGCCGACCCTTGCTTATTTTTCATTTCGTACATTTCCTCCAAGATCTCCAAAGCTCCAAAACCCTTCTCCAAACATATTTCACCCAAACCCAAGAGGTTACAAAGATTAAATAGCAAGAATCAAAGTGTTCATGTGTTAGAAGGCTTCCTAGGGTTGGTAGATTTCAAGATATACTTGGGCATTGTAGCTAGGGTTTTTTGCACGAGTTGATAGCTGCTCCAAAGCTTGTTCTTATGGGATAAAAAGGTTAGTTTTCATGCCTATTTCATGCTATTAATAATGCTTGGTTGTAACAAAACTTGGGTAGAAGAAGAAAGTAGAAAATGAAGTCCAAATGTAGTTTTTATGATGTTTTTGAGTAGTAAGTTAACTTAAGTTGTGATTCTTAGTATGATATGGATAAAATCTTATAATGGAAGGTAATAATGGTGATGAGGAAGCGTTGTATGAAAAATGTGCAAAAGTTGGCATGAAGTTGCTAGTGTGAGTTGAATATGAGAATGATTATTGAAGACGTAATGGAACGTGATTACTTGATTATGATATTGTCGATGTTATTATGGATATTTAGGAGTTGTTTAGTAATATAGTAGAAGTCGATGGAATAGAGGAAAAGCTGCCCAATTTTCATTAGATCATAAATTATTCAAATTTGGGTTAAGAGTATCATTAAGGCTTAACCATGGCATGAATCCTTCTAAATGTAGATTTCTCAAGCTTCGACGGCGAACGTTAAGTAATTAAGAAGACGACGAGGTATGTAAGGCTAAACCTTCTTTCATTAAGGCATGATTCCTTTGCTATATACCTTCTCATGGGTTCCAAAATGTTTTCCAAATGACTTCATCCCTAGAATTACTAAAGCACACAATTCTTGATATTTTCACGATGCTATTGCCTCCTTTATATGAGAGTTTATCCTCTAAGGAAAGATGTAATGAAAACGATGGTAATGGTGTTGTTGATGATACTTATGGACTAGAATGTATACGTGTATAAGTATGTATGGCTATTATGTAACACCGAGCTTCCTTGGCCGGGTACGATACCTATCGCGCGCGCACCGCAGTTGGGTACGGATAACACCGAAGCCTTGGCGCTGTCGAGGTACGTGTAACACCGAACCTTATCATGGTCGGGTATGTAAGACACCGAACCTCCATGGTCGGGTATGATACTTCTATATGTATGAATGTATGAAATGGAAGTTTCCTATTAGAAAGAGGGTAAGTAGATATGACGAACATCGCTAGAGGTATACCTAGCTCTTTCATTTCACGACTCGTCTATCTTATGCTATTTCTTATGCTTTCATTATGTTATTGATCATGCTTTACATACTCAGTATATTATTCGTACTGACGTCCTTTTATTTGTGGACGTTGCGTCATGCCCGCGAGTGGACGTGCGACGATGGGCTTGATCCATAGATTCCTTGTTCGGGGAAGATAGAGGAGCTCCATTTCATCGGAGCTACGGCCGTTGGTATTATTCTTTTTTGTACATACACATGGGCATGGCGGGGTCCTGTCCCGTCTATATGATTTTACATACTCTTCTTAGAGGCTCGTAGACAGTTGTGTATGGTTAGATATTTTGTAGCCTTGTCCGGCTCATATTTTGTATATTATTTTGTTAGCCCCGTCGGCTTGTGTATATGGATATGGGCACTGTCATTGATGATGATATACATGTGTCGTTTCCCGATGTGATTAGTATTTTTGATGTATAGAAATCATGAGTAGGCTATGTGGCTCACCTAGATGTGAATTTGAATGTACGATAGGAGGTGCCCGGGTGGGGTAACACCGGGTGCCCGTCATGACCCTCCGGTTGGGTCGTGAAAATTTTTCAGGGTCTCGTCACCATTACTTTATGTACTGAAATATGAGGTGTAGTTGTATTCATACTGTGGCGATTCGGCATGGAGTTCTATTAGGCTGATTATTGTTGATGATGGCTCATTGCCCCGTTATTGTGATTAGACTTATTATCTGAATTGTCGTGGTGTACTCAATTCTCTCTTATTGTGACATATATCATCGAAGAAAGGAAGGAATACTGAGTTTAGACCTTAATTGTGATTTATATATTTATGATAATACGTAGATGAACACTTGATGTATGATTCTTGTTGATGATAATATATAGAAAAGTGGAGCTTCTTGGCGATACAAGACTTAGTTATGAGGCGTACTTGCAACATGTGGAAGTAAAGAGGGACATAGACTATTATATTGGTTGAGACGATTGTATGATTCATTTCATGGCTGAGTTGATCCAAGTCTTGATATGACTTGTGACTTTGTGACTTGTACATTCACTGTTGCTTTATTGGCTTGCATTGATTTACCACGTTTACACTCATTATGCATTCATACACTCATGCATGATGGAAATGGTTTGGAAGACTTGTGGCATGATGCCTTGTGTTTGACATTGATATTGCTAATTGTTCATAGTCAATACATACTAACGAACTGGAATACGTTGAGACATACATTGTGATGTGATATTAGTGAAAAAGTTAATATAATCTTCTTGTTGAACTTGTGATACAATTTGATACATGGTACTTGATGATTTGAGCGTGGATAACAAGAGGGCAGGAAATTACGTTATGTACAAATATATGGAAAGGCACAAATATGACCTAGATTATGGCTCGTGGTCCGAGGTTCATTCCGAAAATGAGGGATACATTGATGTGGCCCGCATCCGAGGTTCGTTCCGGAGCGGAGGTTTATGCTCGAGTCCGAGGAGTGAATCCGAAACGAGTGGTACATGGACACCATGGGTCCCCTACAGGTCATGACTACTGAGCTATGACATCAGTAGCATGTGTGTACAGTGTGTATTTGGCCAGTGCATTGCATTACATTGCATTGCACATCATCATATTTTGCATTGCACATCATTACATTTTATTCTGCATTATTGTACGACTCGTTTAGTTCTGATTTTGGGGTGTTTGCTGAAACGGCTGTTGTGGTATTGATATGATCATTGACTGAGTTAAATTGTGGATTAGTGACTTAAATTGTGGATTAGTGACTCAACCTAGCGAAGGAACTTGGGCTTGTGATTATCAGGTGAGATTTATTGAAACTTGACAGACTTGTGGGTTAGAAGCTTCATCTTAGGTTATGACTCTATCATGGGATATTTTGTGACTTCGATTTAAGTATTAAATGCCTATCTGTTTATTCTGTTGATTTTATACTTATAGGCGTGAACTAATCTTAGTCGGCCTATGATACTTACCAGTACATAGTGTTTGTACGGATACTACCTTCCGCCCTTTTGAGTGATTGTGTTCGAGATTTCATCCGGATTACATCTCTAGCTTGAAGCTAGTTTACTCGATCAGATTTGAGGGTGAGCTTCTATCCATGCCATGCAACCTGAAGATCTCTCTTTCCAGATGTCTATTTTTATTCCAAACATTGTTTGTTATTATAGTTGAGATATAATTCATTTTTTAGACATTATTAGTTAGAGTCCTTGTACGATGACTTTCAGATTTTGGAGATGTAATAGTTAGACTTCCGCACTTATATTATCTATTAATTATGACTTTTTTTAATTATCGATTCATTCACTTGTCTATTGACTGTTAATAAATGATTAAAAAAGTTGAAGTTGGCTAATGATTAATGGGTTAACGGGTACGGGTTCGCCTACTAGTGATAATATGGTAGGTGCCCGCACGATTGGTAATTAGGGTCGTGACAATTTGGGATGTTTATGGATGTTTGAGAGAGATTAGAAGGTCACTAGGGATTTATTTTGGTGAAAAAAATGAGGCCCAAGTCGTGGAAACATCAATTTATAAGCCAGAACAAAATGTCCACCGACTTAAATTTTCTGGAATTTTGGGGCAAAGTACGGCCAAAAAATGCAGGCCGTACTTCAAAGTATGTCCCGTACTTTTATCCCGTAGTTCAGAATTGCGATCTGTCAGTTGCATTGGAAAAAAGATTCGTTGAACTTGAATTTACATAGGTTATTCATTTCATAACTCCTCATATTCTAGGAGATATACCACTCTCAAGTAGGACCAAAATTTCTGTCAAGTTTTTCCCAAATTTTCAACAAACTTAATTTTTTCGATTCGCTTGACCCCAGAACCTTTAGACACTTGCTTAGCACTTGTTAGAAGTCTTTCTTAACCTTATTAGGGTTCCATAACCTATCTAAGCTTACGCAAAAAATTTCGAGTTGTAACAAGAGCGCAGTCTGGTTAGAGTGGCCGTGGTGGGGCACATTGCTATGATTTTTTGGGTAGGCCCGAGGCCGAGGCTTCTGATACTGTGATCTCGGGTACTATTTCCATTCGTCATCGGCCGGCTTCAGTCTTGTTTGATCCTGGGTTGACTTTCTCTTATGTGTCTACTTATTATTCTATTGGTTAAAATTTGGCTAGTGATCGTCTTTATATGCCTATTCATGTGTCTACTCCAGTTGGAGATTCAGTTTTGGTTTATCGATTCTATCGGTCTTGTTTAGTTACATTTATGGGGTACGACACGTGGGAAGACTTGATGATTTTGGATATGGTAGATTTTGATATTATCCTGGGTATGACTTGGTTGTCACCGTATCACGCGATCTTGGACTGTCATGCCAAGACAGTCACCTTAGCTATGCCTGGGATTCCTAGACTTGGGTGGAGGGGTACTCTGAGTTTCACTCCGAAGAAGATCATCTCTTATCTTCGCGGAAAAAGGTTAGTTGACAAGGGGTGTTTGGCCTACTTGGCCCATGTTTGAGATACTAGTGTTGCTTGTCCGCCCCTTGAGTTTGTGCCCATTGTGAGTGAGTTCGCAGAGGTCTTTCCTTCTACTTTGCCGGGTATGCCACTCGATCGTGACTTTAATTTTTGTATCGACTTGGAGCTGGGCACGCGCCTATTTCTATTCCTTCTTATAGGATGGCACCTGCTGAGTTGAAAGAGCAGTTGCAGGATCTTCTGGGCAAGGGGTTCAGTAGACCGAGCGTCTCCCCTTGGGGCTCTCCTATTTTGTTTGTGAAAAAGAAAGATGGTACGATGAAGATGTGCATAGATTACCGTCAGTTGAAAAAGGTCACCATTCGCAATAAGTATTTGATTCCTCATATTGATGACTTGTTCGACCAGCTTTAGGGTGCTTCGGTATTTTTGAAGATTGATTTGAGGTCAGGCTACCATCAGCTGAAGATTCGGGCGGAAGATATCCCCAAGACGGCCTTCAGGACTCTTTATGGTCATTACGAGTTCCTTATGATGTCATTTGGGCTTACAAATACCTCAGCAGCTTTCATGGACTTGATGAATGGCATTCTCAAGCCATATTTGGACTCCTTTGTCATAGTGTTTATTGATGATATTTTGTTTTATTCCAAACGTAGAGAGGAGCATGAGCGTCATTTGAGGATTGTCCTTGGGTTGTTGAGAGAGAAAGAGCTTTATGCCATGTTTTTGAAGTACGAGTTCTGGCTTGATTCTGTGGCGTTCTTGGGCCATGTCGTGTCAAAGGCCGGGATCATAGTTGATCCCAAGAATATCGAGGTTGTTAGAGATTGGCCGAGACCCACTACTGTGATTGAGATTCTAGCTTCGTGGGTTTATCCAGTTACTACCGTCAGTTCGTGAAGGGGTTTGCTTCTTACCTGACAAGATTGGTTGAGAATGAGGTTCCCTTTTAGTGGTCCGATGCTTGTGAAGAGAGCTTTCAAAACCTCAAGACTCTTTTGACCACAACCCCGATATTGGCATTACCTGTGGAGAGTAAGGACTTCTCAGTTTATTGTGACGTGTTCCGTGTTGGTTTGGGCGCTGTGTTGATGCACAAGGGCAAGGTCATTGCCTATGCTTCCCGACAGTTGAAGATTCATGAGACGAACTACCCTGCTCATGATTTGAAGTTGGCAGCGGTAGTCTATGCTTTGAAGATTTAGCGGCATTATCTATATGGGGTCTACTGTGAGGTGTTTACCAATCACCGCAGCCTTCATCACGTGTTCAGTCGGAGGGATCTCAATTCTAGGCAGCGTTAGTGGATGGAGCTTCTGAAGGATTATTGTTACACCCCGGAAACAAATTTTGCGCTACCAAAAATTGTAGGCGGCTTGGTACGAGCTCAGAGAAGAGTAAAGTCATACAAGGATTAGGGATGAAGATTATATGATCTGAGTATAAGAATATATATATGTATGTATGTATGACATTTGAAGACCATACGGGGTGAATCGGTTCATATGTTACTTGACGAAAAGCCCTCGTTACTGTAAGCTAAGTGGGCCCCACACGCCAGGGTTTTATAAAGGACATATGATAAATCATATGAGTAGTACATGGAAAGTTGAGCAAGTCTTAAGAAGGACCCTTAAGCCAAATATGGGCATAAGCCCTCTAAAGGGATGATTTAAGGAAATGTTTTCGGATGATCTGATTTGAAGAGGCCAAAACATCGTTATAAGTTTGGAATTTGGACAAACACCAAAGATGAAAGTTGTAGATAATTGAATTAGCTTTCCAACCATAGGTCGTGGTCCCTTATATGATATCGGTATCAAACGTTATACGCATTTTAAGATTGTCTATCTGGGCAGAAAAATTAACCCTGCGCGAACGCGCCAAAAGGTGGCGCGAACGCGCAGGGCAGAACCCTGTAACTCAGCGCAAACGCGCCACGTGGCAGTGCGATCACGCTGAGTAAATTTTAAGTCAGTCCGGACAGAACCTGGACCGTTATAAAAAGGGGAGACCCCCCTCATTTTCGTCCCAAACTCCCTCAAATATTCCTGAAATTTCCCCAACTTTCCAACATCAACTTTTAAACCAAAAACTAGGTATAATTCCCAAATTCCGGTGCAGACGGCGTATAGTTGCAACTACAAAATTGTGTATTGACGCGTTGTGACTTAAGCTCAAGGTGGAGGAGTGAAGATATAATGATATTATCGAGGGAAAGGTATGAATCTCTTATTATTAACATTATTCTTGGTTTATTTACGGAGATGGAGCTGTTAAATAGTTATAAAATGGTTCTGTGGTGGAAATATGGGACAAATACCATATGGGATGTTTATGAAGTATTTTGGTATTGGAAATATTATGGTTAATGTTGGTATTGTTATTGTTGTTGGTTGCTGAGTTGGAATTTCGGGCTAGGCATATAAAAAGGAGATCTTTTGCCGAAATTTCGGCAGATTATAGAAAGACTTATTTAAAGACTTAAGATAAGTATATAACAACAGGCCTAATCGTAGTATGAATGGTCTTATATAGACTTGCGGGATCGGACGGATAAGCGTAGGTAGCGAAGGCTGAACAGGTATGTTAAGACTTGTCCCTTTCTCTCAAAGGCATGATTCCTATAGTACGATTTCATAAATGTTTTCATAACTTCTTTGTTTCCAAAAGCTAGATGTTTATGACTCCAAAGCATGATTCCTTTCCCGATAACCCATAAATGTTTTTCCAAAATGCTCGTATTTTCCAAACCAAAGGTTATGATTATGTGAGCTCTTGTGATAACAGCGACGAACATGTTCTTACGATGATAATGATGATGTTAAAAGTGAGAATATTTTCGACAATGATTATGATGATGATGTTTTTTTTTTATAGATAAACGTCTCAAGTTATGAGATCGATGTTTTTATGAGATTATTGAGCAATTTTCGTGACTTTCTCAATTTATTCATTGTTATTGCTCTCACCTTATAATAATTATTCCTTCAAGTTGAGATAGAGCAATGATGACTATTCCATAATATAATCGGAGGTTACCGACCTTACGTCACTCCGATAGAGTTATACCTTTCCGTGGGCTCTCCTGCATGCTGCTTACATGATATATGTATATGTATATAGGGGATATGGGAAAAAGGGCGAGGCGCTATAGACGCATGGCCACCTGATCAGTTGGTAAAATATGATATCGTCCCGGACGTTCCTCGGCACTATCGTATGTTCTATTTTATGTGTACATGTTTAAGAAATATTTTTCAAAGAAATCTAAGCATGCATGGTATCCTCCCTAAGAGGTATCATGATGTACAGGTTATTCCGCTATCTCATGTTATGTTCTATATGACTTTTTACATTACTATTCATGCCTTACATACTCGGTACATTACTCGTACTGACGTCCCTTCTTGTGGACACTGCGTTCATGCCCGCAGGATCAGGTAGCCAGCCGGACGATCCACATCAATAGGACCTCCCCTCAGCGGCAGTCAGTACGCTCCATTGGTCCGGAGCGACAGCTCTTTGGTATGCTATCTTGTTATATACATATGTGGGTATGGCGCGTGTCCGATCCTTTCTACGGCGGCCCTATTTTCCATAGAGGTACGCAAGAGAGTGATATGTAGCGGTGATGTCATGCAGCCTCGTCGGCGCTTGTTTTATTGTACAGTATATATATGTGTAGTGGCCTAATCGGTTTGCGTTGTTACTCTCAGTATTTATACTTATGTGTACGTGTTAGCCGTGAGTCCTCGAAACGGTGCCTCTTGTGTTTATTGTTTGGGAGACAGTATAGCTCAATCACAGATTGTATATGGGCCCAGGATAGTCAGTGGGAAGTAAATGCAAGCATAGGAGTACTTGGCCAGCAGTGATGGGGTACTCGTCATGGCTCATCGGTTTGGGTCATGACAAAAGTGGTGTCAGAGCAGTTCTTCCTAGGGATTGTCTACAGGCCATGTCCAGGAGAGTCCTCTTTATGGGTGTTCTTTATGGGTGTGAAGCTGGCCACACTTATAAACAGGAGGCTGCGGGGCATTTAGGTATCATTGACCTTTCCTTCTGTCTTAGATCGTGCGATAGAGCCAGAGTCTAGGAAAGATTGCTTCTGACCTCTTTTCCTGTAGGTAGGTGAAGACTGACGGAAGATGAAGAGATCAACCTCGGGTAGTGGGGGTGCTAAGAAGGCCTCCAGAGTAGATCCAGGGCCCCAGGCTCAAGGACCGAGCAGGAGGAGCCTCAGTTATTCTATTAAGACTGATCCCACGGAGGACCCAGCGACGATTCCTCGTAATTTTTAACTTCCAGGGAAGAGGACCCCTCAGGGGACAGCCATGACACGGATCCGTCTAAGTATTTGTCTGGGACACCGGAGGAGGAGATCCCCGAGGCCGTACCAGTTGCTCCTATGGTGGAGCACTACGTCAGAATAGCTACTCCGGTGAGTGTTACGGATTGCTCTAGCCCTCTATCCTGACCGTCGGTAAACCAGGAGTTGCTCGATTTTCCATATCCTTCGAACTCAGATGAGAGAGATGATGAAGTCCAGACGATCAGATGGTAGGTAGACGATGACAGAGAGCACACTTCACTTGATAGTCCACCAGATCAGACTACGGACCGATCGGCTACAGGTATATGAGACTTTATTGGAATTTCCTATGTATGTGCATTTGCCGTAGATTATTACTTAATAGCGGCGAGCGGAAATCCTAAAGGGACCGAGAATTAAGTATTTATAAGTAACTACGATCAAGGTGTTTTCGCCACCATTGGGAATCTTGAAATTTGGGACGAAAGTTAGTCATACATACGGATGAAAGGAGAATATCGAGCAATATAATATTTGTGTAGTCAGAAGAATAAGAGATCTTTTCTAATCCGGAGGGAGATGCATTATGAGAATGTTTTGGAATATGTTAGGACCTCAATTTGCTCTAGATGATGTGATGAAGGTCGTGCAGTAAGGTGTGTGCGGCCAAACCAGCACTAACGCACCGGATTTCATTCGAGTTTCAAGGTTAAACGTGCTGGAGTGAGAGAAATATTAGGATGGGTGACCCCCTGGGAAGTGTACTAAAAACCCTACGAAGACAGACATAAGAGGCAGATGGGAAATTAGAGTAGCCTAAGGGGAATTGGAGTATGCGGAATGGTTGGAAATTCTAAAGGATCGTGAAGAACGAGGCGGACTAGATCGGCAAAGAGAAGGAAGGTGCATCACAGTTTTAGAATTAGGATAGGCTTGAAAGGTATTCGGAAGTACTTGCGAGCAAGGCGTTAGAAAATATATACGTATGCGTATGGTACCCCATATGTGGTTGTATCAATGGGTATGTGTATCCTAGCAACCGACATTGCGGTATATGGAAGGCATTAATCGAATAGGGTAACGAAGTTTAAGTGAAGAATATGGTACAAATGTTATAAGGTAAGTTGATGTTATTTTTTACTATATGTCAGAGTTGAAAGGTCCTAATGCAATAACATCAGGGGAAGGAAGAAAGTGAGTATATAGTAAGTAAAGAGATAATAATGTCATGAGAAAGGGGGAGTAAGAAATGAGGGTGAGTGAAGCTTCCAAGAGAAGCTCCAGAAGAAGAAGAAATTTATTAGCTCGAGGCCAAAGTTCGAGGCATATTGGCATATCAAGAAGGTATCAGAAAGGAGCAGAAATGAATTGAAAATAAGTGTGCCATAAGGCAGGTATAGGAAGAAAGTATGGAAAACAACTCAAGAGAGCACTTCACACCAACATGAGCTGCGATATTTCTAAACCATGGTTTGAATCCCTCGTATTGGGAGGAACTGCGCCGTACCTAAGTGTGCAGCGACATGTCCTAAAGGGTAATAAAGAGAGCAAGGAGGGTCTCCAAGCTAAATCCACAAAGGATGATGGAGAGGATAACGAATCCAACGGACATTTGGGACGACAACAGAGAGTTTTAACGCCAGAAGAAATAACAGTTGAAGCAAAAGGAACAACGATTGGTAATTTGGCAATTTCCGAAGAAAGGAAGGATCTTTGCTCTTAGGAATGAAAGAGAGTCATACCACTGGATATTAGAAAACATCTCACGGATCACTAATTATACTGAACATGGGAGCATGTATTATGGAATTATATGAACCATCAATGTAGAGTTATGTCTAATTACAATTGTGAAACGGCCACACCGAAAAGCCAACAAGAAATAACGACTAACGAAGTGATCGCCGATATAAGGGAAATTGAAAATAAATACACTTGCGTTGCGAGAGAGTCATAATGGAGTAAGAATTGCCGTAGTCCTATGCTTCTGGGATTGTATCGCGAGATGTGAGGGAAGAAAGTTAAGGAAAAGTTGTGGCAGGAGCCCAAAGATGTTGTGAGTTATGAAATTAGTTTGAACTTGGATTATGAATTGCCATAAAGCGTAACTGTACTGTGAAGGATAATAAATGATGAAGAAATATTACGTACATACGTATTTTGGATATTGATATAACTGGTCTTGGAAAGGAACTGGGGGAAAATAGCTTAAGGAACATAACTATTATGCTCACTAGCGACAAAGTAATGTTGGATAAAGATTCGGAGTGTAAGGATAAGAAAGACAATGACAAGGATATAAAGGATTAGAGAGCCTGACTGATGAACTACAGGGAGTCGGTACAGTGTATATCTAAGATCAACGGGTATAAAAAGGAAAGCCCGAGATGACACCGGAGGAGTACACGCAAAGAGGACGCCATAAATGAGAAAGGTAATTGCCCACTAACAGGGAAACAAGGAGCGAGAAGAAGAGAATACTTACGGGATGATGAATAATTATGGCACGACAAGTCAAGACTACAATAATGGAGGCAAAACGAGAGCGAGATACTAGTTAATTTTCGATCAGGTAAATGAGGACAAAGAAGTGAGAAAAGTTAATGGAAGGCAATAAAAGAGATAAGGAAGAATGAGAAGAGACTGACCCAATTTATAGTTCAAGAACGTGGTAATCAGACGCTAAAGGAAGAGTAAACGTTCGAACGAATCAAATATGGTGTCGAGGGTTGGCAATACTGCAATATTCGAGGATGAATGTTTCTAAGGGGGGAAGGATGTTACACCCCGGAAAAAAAATTTGCGCTACCAAAAATTGTAGACGGCTTGGTACGAGCTCGGAGAAAAGTAAAGTCATACAAGGATTAGGGAAGAAGATTATATGATTTGAGTATCAGAATATATATATATCTATATGTGTGTGTGTGTGTGTGTGTGTGTGTGTGTGACATTTTGTTACACCTCGAAAACTTCCTGTTAACGTACAGTGAATAGACTAACGAAGGGCACGAGGTATACGATGTTTTGAGAAGTAAGAAATAACATTTGATGATTCTAAATGAGATTTCAAAAACATTTGAAGTAGGAGACGAAAGTTGTTAAGGAAAGTAAGGTATATGTGGTGTGTCGGGTAAGATTTACGAGTATCGAATTAATGATGACTTAACGATATTTTGGAGAAGAGTTATAACGTTCCTTAGATTGTTAATGAAGTGCTAAACAAGTGTTAAGAAGGTTCCATAAGGATTGGAGATCAAACGAAGTGACAAGAACAAGATCAGAGAAAAGATGGGTTATACGGACGATTATACGGTCCGTATAATGTTATACGGTCCGTATAATGGTCCGCAGAATCGTCACAGTGAAGGTCCCTCACTGGTGGGATTATACGGTCACTTATACAGACCGTATAAAATTATACGGACCGTATAATGTGTCGTATAATGGTCACAGAATTGAGATGATGATGAGGTGATTTCACGGTCACTTATATGGACCGTATAAGTTTATACGGACCGTATAAGTGTCCGTATAATTTCCCGACGGATCAGATTTTAAGTTATTAAAAAAGGGACCCAACTTCATTAATTCATTCCATTTTCACACTCCCTCTCTCTAGAACACTCTAGAATCCTCTCTACTCTTCATCCACAAGAACCCAAGAGAAATTGATGATCAACTTCATCAAACCAACAAAATCAAGCGTGTAAAACACATTAAAGTTCATCCAAGCCAAGAAATTTCTATAGGTGTGAACTAGGGTTTTGGTGCAAGAAGAGTATTTCCACTCAAGGTTTGTTCCTACACTATCTAAGGTAAGTTTCATGGTATTTTCATGTTGTTTAAGGTATTGAGAAGTTGAAACACTTGGATTGTAGAAGAATATAGAAAATGGGTCATGAATGTGGGAATAGTGTCATTGTTGAGCCATAGCTTGGATTGAATCATGATTATTGATATGTTGTGATTGTAAGTAGGTTATGAATGACATTTAGAACATGAGAGAAGCATTATATGTGAAAGAACGCGATAGTGAACTATGACCATGATTATGGAGAATGAAGTGAAATTGAGAGATATGGATAATGTAGATGAATGATGATTGTTGCTTATAATATTATGGATGTTTGAGAGTTGATATGTAATATGAGGAAAGTTGTATAAACAAAGGAAATGCTGCCCAATTTTCGGGTGATGTCATTTGGGTTAACTAATGCTCCGGCAGTGTTCATGAATTTGATGAATAATGTATTGTGTCTCTCTTGGATTTATTCATAATAGTGTTCATTGATGACATTCTGGTATACTTTCGCACAGAATCAGAACATGCAGACCATTTACGTATTGTTCTTGGAATTCTTCGAACTCGAGAATTGTATGCAAAATTTTCGAAGTGCGAGTTTTTGGTTGAATCGTGACATTCTTGGGTCATGTTATTTCGTATGATGGCATTAGAGTTGATACTCAGAAAATTGAAGCTGTGAAGACTTGGCCTAGGCCTACGACGCCTACAGAAGTCCGTAGTTTTCTGGGATTGGCAGGTTACTATAGAAGGTTCGTAGAGGGATTTTCATCTATTTCAGCCCCATTGTCGAAGCTAACCCAGAAGTTAGCTAGATTTCAATGGAATGAAGCTTGCGAACGCAGCTTCCAAGAGTTGAAGGAAAGATTAACCTCAGCTCCAGTCTTAACACTCCCAGAAGGGCCAGATGGTTATGTTGTATATTGTGATGCTTCCGGTATTGGGCTAGGATGTGTGTTAATGCAGCACGGTAAAGTCATCGCTTATGCATCGAGGCAGTTGCAGAAATATGAAAAGAACTACCCAACCCATGATCTCGAATTGGCTGCAGTTATACATGCATTAAAGATGTAGAGACACTACTTGTATGGTGTGCATGTTGATATCTATACAGATCACAAGAGTCTTCAATACATTTTTAAATAGAAGGAATTGAATCTAAGGCAGAGGCGGTGGTTAGAATTATTGAAAGATTAGGATGTGAATATCTTATACCACCCCGGAAAGGCAAATGCAGTAGCTGATGAGCTTAGCCGTCGATCAATGGGCAGCCTATGTGAAGTTCCTTCAGAGAAGAAAGAATTGATCCATGAGCTCCACCAACTAGCTAATCTTGGAGTACGTTTAATTGATTCAGGTAGTGCAAGGATTGGTATTAATAATCCTACAGTTTCGTCCTTGGATATGGAAGTGAAAGAGCGTCAATATGAAGATCCTCAGTTGAGCCACTATAGAGACACATTTCATGAAAAAGAGAAGTCTCCATTTGAAATTTCTATAGATGGAATTCTTAGATATCGAGGCAGGCTATGTGTTCCAAATGTTGCAGAATTGCGTCGCCGAATTCTCAAAGAAGCTCATTATTCTCGGTATTCTATTCATCCAGGAACGACAAATATGTATCATGATCTCAAGTTATTTTATTGGTGGGATGGAATGAAGAAAGACATAGCAGAATTTGTAACTCAATGTCCAAATTGCCAGCAAGTGAAGATCGAACATCAAAAGCCAGGAGGATTATTGCAAGCCATGGAGATTCCTATTTGGAAATGGGAAGTGATCAATATGGATTTTATTGTGGGATTACCCCGTTCCCGAAGCAAGTATGATTCCATATGGGTGATCGTGGACAGACTCACGAAAGCAGCTCATTTTCTTCCTGTTAGAACCACATACTCCGCAGAAGATTATGCAAGGTTGTACCCCAAGGAAATTATGCGACTCCATGGTATTCCGGTATCCATTATCACAGAGAGAGGAGCGCAATTTACAGCTAAGTTCTGGAAATCCTTCCAAGAAGGCCTAGGTACTCACGTAAAGCTCAGCACGGCATTTCATTCAAAAACTGATAGGCAGGCCGAGCGTACTATTCAGACCTTGAAGGATATGCTAAGAGCCTGTGTTCTAGATTTTGGTGGTAGTTGGGATGACCACTTACCTCTTATTGAGTTTGCATATAATAATAGCTACCATTCCAGTATTCAAATGGCTCCGTATGAAGCTTTATATGGAAGGAAGTGCAGGTCTCCAATTGGATGGTTTGAAATAGGAGAAGTACAGCTAATAGTCTAGTATGCAAAGCTACCGATTTTCTAATGTTAGTATATACTTTAATGAAGGTAGAAACGTGAGCATTGAAGGAGAACGTTCAAGTGATAGAATAGTCGAATGAAAAGGTATGTAAGGCTAACCCTTCTTTCAATAAGGCATGGTTCCTTGACCATATATCTATTCTTTCATGAGCCTATGATGTCCTCCAAATGATTCTATCTTTAAAAACTACTAAAGCTCATGATTCTCGTTATGTTACGATTCTACTAAACTCCTTATATGATGAGTAACCCTCTAAGGATAGATGTAATGAAACGACGATAGCAATGATGCTAAAGATTCTTATGAGTTTTTATGTATATGTGTCTATGTATGACTATTATGTAACACCGAGCTTATATGGCCGGGTATGATATGTATCGCGCGCACACCACTGCAGTTGGGTACGGATAACCCTGAGCCTTGGTAGGGCCAGCTATGTTTAATCACCGAGCCTTGCCATGGCCGGGTATGTGAAACACCGGTCTTTCATGGTCGGGTATGTTATGAATATGAATATGTATATGAATATGAATATGTGTATGAATATGAAAATAAATACGGATATGAATACGGATACGGATATGGATGTATGTACACAATCACGCACTAGAAATGGAAGGTCCCTATGAAAAGCAAGTAAGTGTTTATTACAATGGTTCTACTAATTACAATGGTTCTATTACCTCCCACCTTATGCTATTTCTCATGCTGTCTCTTATGCTTCTATAATGATGTTGATTATGCTTTACATACTCAGTACATTCTTCGTACTGACGTTCTTTTGTTTGTGGACGCCGCGTCATGCCCTTGAGTAAAGGAGAGACGAGCTTGATCCATAGCTTTATTACTCGGGGACTACGTAAGCGGAGCACCATTTCATTCGGAGCTACGGCTTTTGGTATCTATTCTTTTGTGTACATACTTATGGGCATGGGGGGGGGGGGGTCTGCCCGCCTATATGATATGACATACTCTCCTTAGAGGCTCGTAGACATGTGTATATGGTTAGATGTATTTAGCCTTGTCGGCTTATATTTTGTATATCGTTTTGTCGGCCTCGTCGGCTTATGTATATGGATATGGGCATAGTTATCGATGGTGACATAAATGTATTGTTGTCCAATGGGAATTGTATGAATGATGGATAGAAAGTATGATTTAGCTATGTGGCTCACCTAGATGTAAATGTGTATGCACGTTAAGAGGTGCCCGGGTGGGTTAGCACCGGGTACCCGTCATGGCCCTCCGGTTGGGTCGTGACAAAAGTGGTATCAGAGCAGTTCTGTCCTAGGGTGTGTCTACGAGCCGTGTCTAGTAGAGTCTTATTTATGGGTGTGTTGCGCGCCACGCTTATAAACGAGAGGCTGCGGGCAATTTAGGAATGAATGACCTTCTTTCTTCATAAGATCGTGCGATAGAGCTATGATATAAGAACTTTCTTTTCCTTAACCGTGTGTTATGTATTTCAGAGATGCCTGTAAAGAGAAAGGCTACGGCAGCCCAAAAGGGCAAGACAGTGGCAGAAAAGCGGGCTGAAAGAGCACCGCCAACGGTTGTAGAGGAAAGTGAGTCCCAGAATGCGGCTCAATCTCAGTCCTCTCATTCAGTGCCTATTTCTGAGGAGCATGAGGGAGCCTCAGCCCCAGCTCCAACACCTCCAGCCCCTCCACCGGATGCTTCAGGCCAAGATGTAAAAGAGGCCATTCATTTGCTTACTCAATTGGTTGCCGCCCAGACTCAGCGGCAAGGTACAGGGCAAGGTGATAGGGCTGTTAGTGCAAGGGCCCGTGATTTTATTAGCTTGAACCCTCCGAAATTCTTTGGATCAAAGTCGGATGAGGACCCTCAGAATTTTATTGATGGAATGTTGAGGACACTACGGTTAATGCATGCGTCGGACACCGAATCGGTGGAGTTAGCATCTTATAGATTGAGGGATGTTGCGGTTCATTGGTACACAGTTTGGATGGCTTCACGGGGAGCCAATGCGCCTCCCCCGGTATGGCAAGAATTTGTAGATGCCTTCCTCCGACATTACCTGCCTCCAGAGGTTCGGCGAGCTAGAGCCGATAAGTTCTTGAATTTGAGGCAAGGAAGTATGAGTGCTTTAGAGTATAGTCTCCACTTCAATTCCTTGGCTAGGTATGCTTCGGCCATGGTAGCGGATATGGGTGACCGAGTGCACCGATTTGTGAGAGGCCTAGGGCCACATTTGATGGATAGGTTCTTGACTGCGTCCCTTCAGGACAATATGGATATTTCACACATTCAAGCCCATGCTCAAAATTTAGAGGAAAGCCAACAACAACAAAGAAGTGAGCGTGAGCATGATAGAGGGTATAACAAGAGAGCTAGATCTTCGGGTCCGATGAGTGAGTTTAGAGGCGGGCACAGACAACAGTTTTCTAGGCATTCAGGCCATTCTATGACTAGTGCGCCTCCACGATTTTCAGGCCAGAGATTTGATAGATCTACTCATTCCGGGCCGAGTCAGAGTTTTTCGGGATCTCAGTTCAGGGGTGATTCGGGTCAGGCGAGGCCACCCGTACCACGATGTTCCCAGTGTGGGAAGCTACATTGGGGCCAGTGCCGATTAGGTTCAGAGATTTGCTATTCATGTGGTCGGTCAGGCCATATTATGCGTGATTGCCCCTCAGTTAGTGGCAGAGGTAGGACCCAGCCTTCAGGGTCGGTAGCCGGATCTTCAGCATCTATACGCCCCATGGGGCTAGGTTCACATGTGCCGGTCGGCCATGGTAGAGGCAGGGGGAGAGTCCCCAGTTCTAGCGGTCCTTAGCACCGTATTTATGCTTTGGCTGGACGCCAAGATCTTGAGTCTTCTCCTGATGTTGTCACATGTATATTATCGGTATTTTCTCATGATGTATATGCTTTGATAGATCCGGGCTCCACATTGTCATATGTTACTCCATATGTTGCGGGTCGATTTAGAGTCAAACCGGAGTCGATCAAACCTTTTGAGGTGTCTACACCCGTTGGTGAATCGGTAATAGCTAGTCGAGTATATAGAAGTTGTGTAGTTGTGATTTGTGACCATCGTACTATGGTTGACTTACATGAGTTAAAAATGGTGGATTTTGATGTTATTATTGGCATGGATTGGTTGGCTTCTTTCTATGCCAATGTTGATTGTAGAATGAAAATGGTTCATTTCCAATCCCGGGGGAGAACCGATTTTAGAATGGAAAGGAATTACTGCGTCACCAAAAGGTAGGTTTATTTCCTATCTAAAGGCAAGAAAAATGATCACAAAAGGTTGCATTTACCATCTAGTTCGGGTTCAAGATGTAGAAGCTAAACCGCCAACTCTCCAGTCAGTTCCTGTAGTGAGTAAGTTTCCGGACGTATTCCCGGAAGAGCTCCCAGGCCTCCCTCAGTGGGAGATTGATTTTGCTATTGATGTGTTGCCAGACACCAAGCCTATATCTATTCCACCTTATAGAATGGCTCCCGCAGAGTTGAAAGAGTTGAAGGAACAATTGAAGGACTTGCTTGAGAAAGGCTTTATTAAACCTAGTTCTTCCCCGTGGGGAGCACCCGTATTGTTTGTGCGAAAGAAAGATGGCTCCCTGTGGATGTGTATTGACTATCAGCAACTGAATAAGGTGACGATTAAGAATAAATATCCTCTTCCGAGGATTGATGACTTATTTGATAAATTACAAGGTGCCAAATGGTTTTCAAAGATATATATAAGGTCCGGGTATCATCAAGTGAGAGTTAGGGAGAAAGATATCCCTAAGACAGCCTTCAGAACAAGATATGGCCATTTTAAGTTCCGAGTGATGTCATTCGGGGTAACTAATGCACCGGTAAGTATTTATGGATTTGATGAACAATGTGTTCGAGCCCTTCTAGATTCATTTGTGATTGTATTCATCGACGATATCTTGGTGTATTCTAGATCCGAGGCAGAACACGCGGATCATTTGCGTACTGTCCTTAGAGTTCTTCAAACTCGAGAGTTATTTGCCAAATTTTCTAAGTGTGAGTTTTGGTTGAACTCAGTGACATTTTTGGGGCACATCATTTCAGCCGATGGTATTCGGGTAGATAGCCAAAAGATTGAGGCCGTGAAGACTTGGCCAAGGCCCACGACTCCTATGGAGGTTCGTAGCTTTCTGGGCTTAGCAGGTTATTACAGGAGATTTGTAGAAGGTTTTTCTTCTATTTCTGCACCACTGACAAAGTTGACCCAGAAATCAGCAAAGTTTTAATGGACGGATGCTTGTGAACGTAGTTTCCAAGAGCTAAAGGATAGATTAACTTCTGCCCCAGTCCTGACACTTCCAGAGGGATTGGAAGGTTATGTTGTTTATTGTGATGCTTCAGGCATTGGGCTAGGCTGTGTGTTAATGCAACATGGTAAGGTGATTACGTATGCTTCAAGGCAATTACAAAAACATGAGAAAAATTATCCAACCCATGACCTTGAATTGGCTGCAGTGATTCATGCATTAAAGATGTGGAGACATTATTTGTACGGTGTCCATGTGGATATTTATATAGATCATAAGAGCCTTCAGTATATCTTCAAGTAGAAAGAGTTGAATCTGCGGCAACGTCGATGGTTGGAATTGCTAAAAGATTATGATGTTGATATCCTATATCATCTCGGAAAGGCGAACGTTGTGGCTGATGCTCTTAGCCTTAGATCTATGGGAAGTTTGTGTGATGTTCGGCCCGAGAAAAGAGAAATGGCTCGTGAGCTCCGTGCATTAGCTAGCCTAGGAGTTCGAGTAGTGGACTCGGGTAGCATGGGAGCTACCATTCGTAATTGACGGTCTCGTCGCTAGTAGTGGAGGTGAAAGAGAGACAATACGAAGATCCCATGTTAATGCATTACGAGATACACTCTCGGGAAGGAGAAGTCATCATTTGAGATCTCGGGGAGATGGATTTCTCGGATGCCGAGGCAGATTATGTGTTCCTGATGTGGCAGGATTACGCCACCAAATATTGAGAGAAACCCATTGCTCCCGTTATTCCGTCCATCCCGGAGCAACGAAAATGCATCATGATCTTAAATCTATTTATTGGTGGAATGGGATGAAAAAGGATATAGCGAAATTTGTAGCCCAATGTCCCAATTGTCAGCAAGTGAAAATTGAGCATCAAAAGCCGGGCGGGTTGTTGCAAGCTATAGAAATTCCAACTTGGAAATGGGAAGTAATTAACATGGACTTCATTACAGGCTTGCCCCGTTCTCGACGTAAGTATGATTCTATATGGGTGATTGTGGATAGACTCACGAAGTCAGCTCATTTCTTACCAGTCAGAACTACATATGTGGCGGAAGATTATGCAAAGCTTTATGTTAAAGAGATAGTGCGACTTCATGGTGTTCCAGTATCTATTATCTCTGATAGAGGAACTCAGTTTACAACTAATTTTTGGAAGTCCTTCCAAGAGGGTTTGGGGACTCATGTGAGCCTTAGCACGGCCTTTCATCCGCAGACTGACGGACAAGCTGAACGTACCATTCAGACTCTCGAGGATATGCTACGGGCATGTATGATGGATTTTGGAGGTAATTGGGATGATCACTTACCACTTATTGAATTTGCTTATAACAATAGTTATCATTCTAGCATCCAAATGACACCGTATGAGGCTTTATATGGGCGAAAGTGTAGATCCCCAATTGGGTGGTTCGAAGTAGGAGAGACTAAATTGATAGGGCCAGACTTGGTCTAGCAAGCCATAGAGAAAGTGAAGCTCATACAAGATAGGTTATTAGCAAGCCAAAGTCGTTAAAAGTCCTATGCGGATAATTGTCGAAGGGACTTAGAGTTTCAAGTTAAAGATTGGGTATTCTTAAAAGTGTCACCAATGAAGGGTGTAATGAGATTTGGCAAAAAGGGAAGCTTAGTCCCCGGTACATTGGGCCTTATGAGATTGTGCGCAAGGTAGGCAAAGTGGCTTACAAGTTAGATCTACCTCCTGATTTGGAGTCAGTTCACCCAGTTTTCCATGTATCGATGCTTCGTAAGTGCATTGGAGATCCGTCTAGAATAGTGCCAATAGATGATGTTCAAGTGACAGAAAAGTTGACTTATGAAGAGGTACCCATTGCCATATTAGATAGGCAAGTACGGAGGCTTAGAAACAAAGAAGTGGCCTCAGTTAAGGTTTTGTGGAGAAACAATAACCGAGAAGAAATGACATGGGAAGCGGAAGAAAATATGAAATCCAAGTACCCGCACTTATTCCAACCCGGAAGAGATCCAAGATGAGACATCAAGATCATGAGGTATGTATGTTTCCTTCTTATGCATTTGGGTCATGTGTGGCCAAACTTTATTGCTATGATGTTGTGGCCCTGTGAGGCATTGTTATTATGGGCTGTTGTGACAGGATGGTAGTGCCATATTACAGGGGAAACTCTGGTGAAATTTTTATAGAATCCCCGAGAACCTAACATTCGAGGACGAATGTTCTTAAGGGGGGAAGAATGTTACACCTCGAAAAAATTCTCCGTTGATGCACAGTGAATAGACTAACGAAGGACACGAAGTATACGATATTTCAATAAGTAAGAAATAGCATTTGATGACCCTAATTGAGATTTCAAAGACATTTGAAGTAAGAGAAGAAAGTTTGCCAAGGAAGGCAAGGTATACGTTATGTATCGGAAAGGATTTATGAGTAACAAGTTAATGATGACTTAGTGATGTTTTGTAGAAGATTTATAACGTCCCTTAGAAGTTAATGAGGTGTTAAACAAGTTTTAAGAAGGTTCCATGAGGATTGAAGATCAAACGAACGACGGAGATCATTTCAAGAAAAATGGGGTTATACGACCGACTTATACAGTCCGTATAACATTATACGGTCCGTATAATGCGGTCCGTATTTCGGAGATGGTGTTTGCCGATGGTGAACCACGACAACTTATACGGGTTGTACAATGTTATACGGACCGTATAAGTGTCATGAAGTCCCGATTTTTGAGTTAAGTTCAAGTACTTAAATGTGATCCCACTTCACTCATTTCATTTTCCACACTTCTCCATCTCTCTCAAGGTTTATAGAGAGTTGCACACACTTCTTCCACAAGAATTTAAGAGATATTAATGATCAACTTCATCAAACTAAGATAATCAAGTGTAAGAAGCTCATTAAAGCTCATCCAAAACAAGAAATCCAAGTGGAGGTGGAACTAGGGTTTTGCTCAAGTGAAGTATTTCCACTCAAGGTCGATCCCACACCATCTAAGGTAAGTTTTATGGTATTTCCATGTTGTTTAAGGTATTGTAAAGTTGGAAAACTTGGATTGTAGAAGGAGATAGAAAATGGGTCTTGAATGTGAGAATAGTGATATTTTTGAGTAGTAGCTTGGATTGAGTCATGAATCTTGATATGTAGTGATTATGATTATGTTATAAATGACATTAAGAACATGGGATAAACATTGTATATGGGTGAACGTAATAGTGTGCTATGACCATGGATATGGATGATTTGAAGTGAATTGAGAAATATGGATAATGTAGGTGAATAAAGACTATTGTTATGATGTTGTGAATGTTATTATTGATGTTTGGGAGTTGAGATATGATATAGGGGAAGTCGTATAAACAAAGGAGATGCTGCCCAATTTTCTCTAGCTTTAGTCTAGTATGCAAAGCTACCGATTTTCTAATGTTAGTATATACTCTAATGAAGGTAGAAACGTGAGCATTGAAGGAGAACGTTCAAGCGATAGAATAGTCGAACAAAAAGGTATGTAAGGCTAACCCTTCTTTCAATAAGGCATGGTTTCTTGACCATATATCTATTCTTTCATGAGCCTATGATGTCCTCCAAATGATTCTATCTTTAAAAACTACTAAAGCTCATGATTCTCGTTATGTTACGATTCTATAAAATTCCTTATATGATGAGTGATCCTCTAAGGATGGATGCAATGAAACGATGATAGTAATGATGTTAAAGATGCTTATGAGTTTTTATGTATATGTGTCCATGTATGACTATTATGTAACACCGAGCTTATATGGTCGGGTATGATATGTATCGCACGCACACCACTGCAGTTAGGTACGGATAATCCTGAGCCTTGGTATGGCAAGGTATATATAATCACCGAGCCTTGCCATGGCCGGGTATGTGAAACACAGATCCTTCATGGTCGGGTATATTATGAATATGAATATGCATATGAATATGAATATGTGTATGAATATGAAAATAAATGCGGATACGAATACGAATAAGGATATGGATGTATATACACAATCACGCACTAGAAATGGAAGGTCCCTATGAAAAGCAAGTAAGTGTTTATGACAATGGTTCTACTACCTCCCACCTTATGCTATTTCTCATGTTGTCTCTTATGCTTCTATAATGATGTTGATTATGCTTTACATACTCAGTACATTCTTCGTACTGACGTCCTTTTGTTTATGGACTCTGCGTCATGCCCGCAGGTGGCAAGGGAGACAGGCTTGATCCATGGCTTTATTACTCAGGGACTACGTAGCGGAGCTCCATTTCATTCGGAGCTACAGCTTTTGGTATCTATTCTTTTGTGTACATACTTATGGGCATGGCGGGGTCCTGTCCCACCTATATGATATGACATACTCTCCTTAGAGGCTCGTAGACATATGTATATGGTTAGATGTATTTAGCCTTGTCGGCTTATATTTTGTATATCATTTTGTCGGCCTCGTCGGCTTATGTATATGGATATGGGCATAGTTATTGGTGGTGATATAAATGAATTGTTGTCCAATGAGAATAGTATGAATGATGGATAGAAAGTATGATTTATCTATGTGGCTCACCTAGATGTAAATGTGTATGCACGTTAAGAGGTGCCCGGGTGGGTTAGTACCAGGTCCCCGTCATGGCCCTCCAGTTGGGTCGTGACATGAAATTTCAATGATTATAGAAAGACTTATTTAAAGACTTAAGATAAGTATATAACAACGGGCCTAATCATAGTATGAATGGTCTTATATGTAGACTTGCGAGATCCGACGGATAAGCGTAGGTAGCGAAGGCTGAACAGGTATGTTAAGGCTTGTTCCTTTCTTTCAAAGGCATGATTCCTATGGTACGATTTCATAAATGTTTTCATAACTTCTTTGTTTTTGTAAAAGCTAGATGTTTATAACTCCAAAGCATGATTCCTTTCCCGATAACCCATAAATGTTTTTCCAAAATGCTCGTATTTTCCAAACCAAAGGTTATGATTATGTGAGCTCTTTGTGATAACGAATACAAACATGTTCTTACGATGATAATGATGATGTTAAAAGTGAGAATATTTTCTACAATGATTATGATGATGATGTTTTTTTTATAGATAAACGTCTCAAGTTATGAGATCGATGTTTTTATGAGATTATTGAGCTATTTTCATGACTTTCTCAATTTTATTCATTGTTGTTGGTCTCACCTTATAATAATTGTTCCTTCAAGGTGAGATAGAGTGATGACGACTATTCCATAATATAATCGGAGGTTACTGACCTTACGTCACTTCGATAGAGTTATAGCTTTCCTTGGGCTCTCCTGCATGCTGCTTACATGATATATGTATATGATATATGTATATGTATATAGGGGATACGGGAAAAAGGGTGAGGCGCTATAGACGCATGGCCACCTGATCAGTTAGTAAAATATGATATCGTCCCGGACGCGGGATGCCCGGACAGCGTATATGGTTAAATGGATCGGGTTTGACGTTCCTCGGCACTATCATATGTTCTATTTTATGTGTACATGTATAAGAAATGTTTTTTAAAGAAAGCTAAGCTTGCATAGTATCCGCCCCAAGGGGCATCATGATGTACAGGTTATTCCCCTATCTCATGTTATGTTCTATACGACTTTTTACATTACTATTCATGCCTTACATCGGTACATTACAAATCGCGTCCCTTCTTGTGACGATGCGTTCGTACCGCGGAATCGAGGTAGCCGGACGATCCATCGGTGGGACCTCCCCTCGGCGGTCGGTGGCGCTCGGTGGTCCCGAGCTACGGCTGCTTTCTTATCTTGTTATGTACATATGTGGGTATGGCGGGGCACTTGTCTGTCCTTTCTATAGTCTATTTTCCATAAGGTACGTAGAAACGGTGATATGTATGGCGTGATGTCGTACGGCCTCGTCGGCGCTTGTTTTATTGTACAGTATATATATGTGTAGCGGCCTAATCGATTTGCGTTGTTACTCTCAGTATTTATGCTTATGTGTACGTGTTGGCCGTGAGTCCTCGAAATGGTGTCTCTTGTTTTGATTGTTCGGGAGACAGTATAGCTCAGTCACAGATTATGTATGGGCGCAGGATAGTTAGTGGGAAGTAAATGCAAGCATAGGAGTGCTTGGCTAGCAGTGATCGGGTACTCATCACGGCTCATCGATTTGGGTCGTGACAAATATGCTATAACTATACTTTACCATCCGCGTAAAGCTAATGTGGTAGTCGATGCCTTAAGTCGCAAGGCAGTGAGTATAGGCAGCTTTTGAGCGTCCTTTAGCCATGGAGGTTCAGACTCTGGCTAACAGCTTTGTGAGTCTTGATGTTTCATATCCGGGAAGAGTTTTAGCATGTGTTGCGGTGAGGCCATCTCTCTTAGATCAGATTAAGGCTCGGCAGTTTGAGGATGCTCAGTTATGTAAGATTCGTGATAAGGTTTTGAGAGGTGAGGCCAAAGAGGCCATGCTTGATAGTGAGGGGATTCTGAGGATCAAGGGACGCGTGTGCGTTCCTCATGTGGGTGGTCTGATTCGATTGATATTGGAGGAGGCTTATAGCTCCAGGTATTCTATTCATCCAGGGGCGACGAAGATGTATTGTGATTTGAGGCAGCGCTACTGGAGGGGTCGGATGAAGAGAGATATTGCAGATTTCATGTGGGAATTGTCAGCAAGTCAAGTATGAGCACCAGCGATCTGGTGGTGTACTTCAGAGGATGCCCATTCCCAAGTGGAAGTGAGAGAAGATTGCCATGGATTTCGTTGTGGGTCTTCCGAAGACCCTGGGTAAGTTTGACTCAGTTTGGGTTATTGTTGATCGGTTGACTAAGTCTCGTTTCATCCTGGTGTTCGAGGTTACTTATAATGCGAGAGAAGTTGGCCGGGATTTACATACGGCGAGATTGTGTGATTGCACGGGGTTTTATTTCCATCATCTCGGATCGAGGTCCCCGGTTTTACCAGCACGGGAGGTCATTGCAGGCAGAGTTGGGTACTCAGTTGGACCTAAGTATAACTTTTCATCCCCAGACTAATTATCAGTCTGAGTGGACTATCCAAGTGCTCGAGGATATGTTGAGAGCATGTGCTATTGACTTTGGTGGTTATTGAGACCAGTTCCTACCCTTGGCAGAGTTCGCGTACAACAATAGCTACCATTCGAGTATTCATATGGTGTCGTTCGAGGCTTTATATGTTAGAAGGTGTCGTTCTCCTATTGGGTGGTTTGATGTTTTTGAGGTTTGCCCTTGGGGTACAGATTTTCTTAGAGAGTCTTTGGACAAGGTGAAACATTCGGGGAAAAGCACGGCGGCTCGTAGTCGGCAAAATATGTATGCGGACCAGAAGGTTCGGGATTTAGAGTTTATGGAGGGCGAGCAGGTTCTTCTGAAGATTTCACCCATGAAGGGTGTTATGAGGTTTAGGAAGAGAGGAAACTTGAGCCCGAGGTACATTGGACAATTTGAGATTCTCCATTGTGTGGGTGATATTGCTTATGAGTTAGCCTTGCCACCAGGCCTGTCAGGTGCTCATCCTATTTTCCATGTTTCTATGGTAAAGAGGTATCATTCAGACGGGACTTATATTGTTCGTTAGGATTCGGTGTTTCTTGAAGAGAATATGTCCTACGAGAAGGAGCCTATTGTGATCTTAGATAGGCAGGTCAGAAAATTGAGGTCTAAGGAGATAGCTTCTGTTAAGGTTCAATGGAAGCATCGTCCTGTTAAGGATGCCACATGGGAGACCGAGTCAGATATGCGTGCCAGATATCTCCAGTTGTTTGCTGACTCAGGTATTTCCCCCGTTTCCTTCCTTGCCATTCAAGGATGAGTGATTGTTTAATTAGTATCTGATGTAACGACCCGTTTGGTCGTTATAGCGTTTTGACCCTTTTACCCCCGTTGACCCTTCCCCGAGCCCTATGAGTATGATTTGGACCCGCGGGGATGGGTGGTACGATTTCTGAGATGATCGGGCTAGGTTTATGATGACTTCTGCAAATTAGAGCTTTAAAGTGAAAAATGTTTGACCAATAGTTAACTTTTGGGTAAACGGACCTTTTTTGGGAATCCGTCGATTTCGAGAGGTCCGGATGGTTGATTGTGACTTGGTAGGATGTTCAGTTCAGTTCCTAAGGCAGTTGGGAGTGTTCTGGGTTATTGGTTGGAAAGGTGGTATTTGACCATTGGGTGTTGACCCGGTCAAATAGATTTCCGTTGGGAATTTTGACACAGCGAGTGAGCCCGTAGCGTGGTTTTATGTGTGAATGCATGTCTGGTTTGTGTCTGTGAGGTCTCAGGTGATTGTCAGATTTTTGGAGTGTGTTGGTGAAAAACCAGAAATCCTGGTGTTTGGTGTCCGCTATAGCGGCACCAGATCCGCCATAGCGGAGTCTTGGTCCGCTATAGCGGGAAGTTGATATTTGATTTAGGCGCTACAGCGGACAGGAATCCGCTGTGGCGGATGAGCAGTAGTGGCTGTGGAGCCGCTGGCGCGAGCCCGCTGTAGCGGACTCGATACCGCTGCAGCGAGGTGATGGGTTTCCAGAATCATTAAATGCTAGGATAAAACCCTTAACTCTCTATCACTTCATTCATTACTTTCTAAACATTCTTGAGGCAAATTGGAGAGCTCTTGGCTGAGTCTTACTTGTGGTAAATCTCCTAACCTTGTATTTATTATTTTAACCTCCCTAAGCTTGAATCCATGCTAGAAATCCATTAGAATCTAAGGGGGGAAATAGGTTTTGATGATAACTTCTTGAAATGAGCTATAATCTTTCTAAATGGAAATTGTTGGTGGGTTTGACTAATCTAATCATAGAATCTGATGATTTCACTGCTAATAGGCTTGAATCTTTCATTTTTGTTGATTAATTTGAAGGTTGAAAAATAGGGTTCATACCCAAATTAGGGGTTTTCACTTGAATCTCAAAATTGACCTATTCTTGCGTTATTTTAGCAATTGATTAGTAGGATTGAACTATTAGAACTTTGAATTGCATATTTCACTTTCGAAATGATCGTTTTACCCTTATGAGCCCATTTCTCCCTTTCTCCATACTTGAATTCGATTCGAAAGGTAAGTATAGCAATATGGGTGTTGTTCTCCATTATTTCTAATATAGAATTCGAATATGATTAGACTTTGAGTATTTGGAGGCGCTACGAAAGGGTAAAGCTAAGGTGTGATTGTTCGTAGCTCCTGCTCGGCTATCAGGTAGGTTACGATTTACCTAATGGTTAGACTTCGGTTAGCAAAGCATATGTAGAGTTAGTGATTGTTGGAGAAAGCATATTACGCCTTCGGGTATGAAATTGAGATGGATTACTTAGGTTGGTACTGTTTGATTGAGGCTTGTTGCCTTGTTGTGATTTATTGGTTTGTTGCCACGTGTGTGATACTAGACTTGATGATTAGTCATTTTATCATGATTGTGAAATCGTATCTCTCATTGTTGAGTATCGTCTTGTAAAGAGGAAGGAATTGATATTCAAATTGTTGTTGTGATATGTGTCCATGTGTGACACGATTTGGCATTGATATACTCTTGTTGACATTGATATCATGCATGCATTCATACTTATATATAGGGATCGGGTTGCGCGCCGCAACACACATATAGTGGACCAGGTTGCACGTTCCGCAACATATATTGGATCGGGTCGCACGTTCCGCAACAGATATTGGATCGAGCTGTGCGCCACAGCAGGTACATAGACTTCGCGGGTCCCCCATAGATCATGACTATCGAGGCGTGGAAGTATCCCCCCCGGAGCGTGTGTGTATCATTGCATTGCATTACATCCATATTTACATATTCGCACTGTTGGATTTGTACTTGGTACTTGTACTTGTGGTGATATTCGGACTTGGTGATTTGTACTTGTAGAGGGATTTGGACTCGGTATTTTGTACTTGTGGTGACATTCGGAGTTGGTATTTTGTGATTGTGATTTCAATCTTGGACGGTGTTGGTTGTACTTGTTTGTGAACATGTCTATCTTGCAGTCCCTTACTTATATATGTGTTAGCTAACTGTTGTCGGCTTATGATGCCTACTCAGTATGTGTTGTTGTACTGATTTTATCTTGCTGCATTCTTTTATGAGTGCAGAGTACGTGGCTGGATCGACTTCTTCTCCTCGAGACTGACTCCCGAGGCATCGCTAACGAGCATCTAGGGTGAGCACATGGCCAGATCCGCTGCCCGGATGACTCTTATCATTTTACTTGTCTTGTTCGCTATTTCTAAGATAGTATTTCATTTTGAGACTATGTACTCAAACTTTTAGTTATGTAGTGGCTCTTGTACGGTCTAGACCAGATTTTGGGATTGATGTAATATTTCCGCACTGATTTACTTATCTATTTCAGACTTGTTAGATATTTATGTTGGTTGGGTTATTTTATTGTTGTTTGGATGTTGATTAAGGGACGGTTTGCCTACCAGGTGGGAAAAGGGTAGGTGTCATGACCCAAACCGATGAGTCGTGACGAGCGTCTGACCTCTAGCGACCGAACACCCCTATACACGTATCTGGAACATACTGAACATCAAAGGCCCATGACTGGCATAAACTGATCTCAAAAACAAAAAGGAAAGCATTAGCACTCTGTACAATCTGCATCTATATACACAACATGCGGAAGAACAGTGCAAGCTAGCTAGGCTGCTACATATACTGTACACAAAAGAATAGAAGCTGACAAGGCTACATCGTCTGACTACTACATACAACTGTCTACAGACCTCTACTGGAATAAAAGCTGTAGAAAGGACGGGACAGGGCCCCGTCATACCCATATGTATACACATCTCAAAAGGGGCATACCAAAACTGACTGTAGCTCCGGATCGAATGGAGCATACTGACCACTGCTAGATCTAGAGGTCCTACTGAGCTGGACCACCGTTGTCTCCCCCGTACTGCGGCCATGAACGCAAGCCCCCGAGCAACGGGGAGTCAGTACGGATAATGTACCGAGTATGTAAGGCATAAGAACAATATATATACATAAGAATCATGGATAAGATTTGAACTCATAAACTGAAATGACTGACTGCATGTACTTGTATGAACTAGTATCCGCCTAATCTCGCATAAATCGTATAACTGACAATGCCTCTGTGGGCACATAATATGCATGCTCATGCTTACTAATGATGGTCATGCATCTATATATGTGTGCGTATATAACGCATGTAAGCCTCTATAGCATCTCATCATATCATATTGGCGTCTCCGCGGCATCTCATCATATCAATATCATCATCGCCATAATCAATATAATCATATTGGTAATGCGTGTATAACGCCTATATCTTTTCTCATACTTTACATATATCTAATATTCGCGTATATAACGCCTTCTGGTCACGGGTCAATGTACATAAATATATCATGAATGTAATGCATGAATAAACTGTATGCATGAAACTAGCTACATAAGACTGGACCCATGAACAGAAGGATCACTCATAAATGGGGTACATGAACATCAAGACTGAAGTACTTTTAATGCTTCTAAGAGTAGAGTAATATGGAAGCTCGCTTACTCGCTTGTTGGATCATATCATAGGATCATGCCAAAAGAAGGAAAGAATGGCCTTAACATACCTTGAAGTATACTCAATCGTCCAACTTCTACCTCTCGAACTTTCAAGTCTACAATCAAGATAACATAGGGCTTAATTAGGTTATTTACCTCGCTTAATAATCATTTTAAACACGAATAGAGCTTGACAATTTATGAGCAACATTTTCCTTATAAGCTTAACAACTCTTCAACTTCTCATTCGGTCCAACATCAACCACAATACCCACAACACAATGACAACACATATAGATATCAAAATATACTTAAATCCATTCCCAATCATCTCTTAAAATAACCCCAAGTCACAATCTTATCCTTCATCAACTTACCATTCCCACAAATACCTTCTCTTTACTTAGTTCACTAAAACTCTTGATAATAAACTCAAATACAAGGGTAGAAATCATTTACATACCTTGAGGGGTCAAAATCCCAAGAATCACTTCAACTTCAACTCCCTAAGCTTCACAACCTTGAAGAAACCCTAGAAGCAACCTTCTTCTTCACAAGCTCGGGTTTATGGGGTCCGGGTCTTGTCAAATCTTCACCAATATGAAGAAAAAATATTGGGGAAGAATATATTAGGGTTTTTCTGATTTGGAATGGAGGAAAATCTGAAATAAAGTCGTGAACCACCTATTTATACTTGGAAGCCAAAAAGGCTACAGCGGTCCGGTTCGACGAGCGGGTCAACGGCCCGTCGACCTACGCCTGCAGATGCAAGGCTGCGGGATCCTGTAGACGCCGCACATCGATGGTCCATCGACCATGTCGACGACCCGTCGACGATGACTGGTGTTCAGCAAATTCAGTTCAGATCGCGTCGATTCGATTCGTTCAACTTCTAACTCTATAATTTGCCAAGATTATCTGCTGGTACCCTCGTACACGGGGTAAGGCACTTTCTACTCCAAACTCGAGCGCGGGTCTCTATTTCAAGGGCATACCTGACTAGGAACCCATAGGTTCTACCACTACGAGAACGAGGGGTGTAACATTCTCCCCCCCCCCCCCCTTAGGAACATTCGTCCTCGAATGTTTGAACAATCCTGGGTTATAAAAATTTTGATAGAGTTTCCCCTGTACTTATACCAATCCATCCTGCACGCAGCAACCTAAAATAATGTAACACAGGACCGCATACTATAACACACTATACCATAGCCTCACACAACCAATCACGATAACTGAAATGAAATAATACCTGGGGGCGATGATGCCTCAGATTGAACCTCCTGTATCGCTGGGAATAAATGCGGATACTCAGTATTCATTGCTTCTTCCGCTTCCCAAGTCACTTCCTCAACATTCTTATTCCTCCACAAGACTTTAACTGAAGCTACATCCTTGGTCCGCAGCCGACGGACCTGTCGATCCAATATAGCCACTAGAACTTCTTCGTATGATAACTGCTCGGTCACCTAGATATCATCCACTGGTACCACTCTTGAAGGATCTCTGATACACTTAAGAGGCATAGATACATGGAATACCGGACGTACCGACTCTAACTCAGAAGGCAATTCCAGCTCATATGCTACCGTGCCCACTATGCGAATGATCTTATATGGCCCAATATATCGAGGGCTCAACTTGCCCTTCTTGCCAAACCTCATCACTCCCTTCATAGGCGAAACTTTCAGGAACACCCAGTCGCCTATCTCGAACTCTAGCTTACGTCGCCGATTATCCGCATAGGATTTCTATCGACTCTGAGCTGTTAGCAACCTCTCTCTAATCACTTTCACCTTATCAACTGCTTGCTGAATTAAGTCTGGGCCTACTAACTAATTTTTCCCGACATCGAACCATCCTATGGGCGATCTGCATCTCCGCCCATATAAGGCCTCATAAGAAGCCATCTGAATACTGGAATGATAACTGTTGTTGTACGCAAACTCGATAAGAGGCAAATGATCATCCCAACTGCCTTGAAAGTCAAGTACACAAGCTCTAAGCATATCTTTAAGTGTCTGTATAGTACGCTCTGCTTTTCCATCTATCTGCGGATGAAAGTTGCAAGGTGGCGGACTAAGCTCACCCGAGTCCCCAATCCCCGCCGAAAAGACTTCGTAATTTAGCCGTGAACCGTGCTCCCTATCCGAAATAAAGGTCAAGGAACACCATGAAGTCGTACAATCTCCTTAAGGTAAAGCTTTGCATAATCCTTGGTCGCATAAGTAGTTCGATAGTAAAAGCGAGCCGACTTTGTAAGTCTATCAACTATGACCCATATCGAATCACAATTCCGCTGAGTACGGGGCAACCCTATAATAAAGTTTATATTAATTACCTCCCACTTCCATGTCGGAATCTCCATAGCCTGCAATAGACCTCCAAGCTTCGGTGCTCTATTTGACCTCGCTAGCGACAATTTGGACACCGAGCGACAAATTCGCTATATCTCTCTTCATACCATCCCACCAATAAACTTCTCGAGATTATGGTACATCTTTGTTGAGCCGGATGAATAGAATAGCGGGAGTAATGTGCCTCTCCCATAACCCGTTGATGGAGCCCCGCAACATTAGGGACACATAACCGCTAACCTCGGATGCCTGAGTACTCCATCACCTGTGATCACAAAGGGTGTCTTTTCTTTCTGAGGTGATGTATCTCGGTAATGAACTAGAACAGGATCCTCATACTAACGCTCCTTTATCTCTACTACCAAGGATGATACCGCCGTGTCTTGAACAGTAACTCCTGCATCACCTGAATCTATCAATCGAACTCCGAGGCTAGCCAATCGATGAACCTCACGGACCATTTCTCTCCTCTCTAGTGACATGTGCGACAAGCTACCCATAGATTTAGGACTGAGGGCATCGGCTATCATATTAGCCTTCCCGGGATGGTACAGAATATCCACATCATAATCTTTTAATCTCTCCAACCATCGCCTCTGACGCAAGTTCAAGTCCTTCTTCTTAAAGATGTACTGGAGACTCTTATGATCAGTGTAGATATCAACATGGACACCGTATAAGTAGTGCCTCCATATCTTCAAGGCATGAATCACTGCCGCTAACTCAAGATCATGGGTTGGATAATTCTTCTCGTGCTTCTTCAATTGTCTAGAAGCATAAGCGACAACTTTACCGTGCTGCATCAACACACAGCCCAATCCAACACCTGAAGCATCACAATATACTACATAGCTCCTTCTGGAAGAGTCAAAACTGGTGCTGAAGTTAACTTATCCTTCAACGTCTGAAAACTCTGCTCACAAGCATCTGTCCATTGGAACTTAGCTGATTTCTGAGTCAATTTAGTCAATGGGGCTGAAAGAGAGGAAAATCCCTCTACAAACCTTCTATAATAACCTGCCAAGCCCAAGAAACTACGTATCTCCATTGGTGCCGTGGGCCTTGGCCAATTCTTCACAGCCTCAATCTTTTGGGCATCCACTCTAATGCCTTCCTCCGAAATAATGTGACCCAGAAAAGCCACAGAGTTCAACCAGAACTCACACTTAGAAAATTTGACTTACCACTCTTTACCTCGAAGAATTCCAAGCACTGTCCGTAGATGTTCTCGTATGATCGGCCCTCGACGGCGAATAAACCGTAATATCATCTATGAACACAATCACGAACAAATCTAGAAAGGGCCTCGAATACACGATTCATCAAATCCATGAATACAACTAGGGCATTAGTAATCCCGAACGACATAACACGAAACTCATAGTGGCCATATCTAGTCCGGAAATATCTTCGAATGTCCTCTTCCTTGACCCCGACCTGGTGATATCCTGATCTCAAGTCTATCTTCGAGAAATATTTAGCGCCTTGCAACTGATCGAATAAATCATCGATCCTCGGGAGCGGATACTTATTCTTTACAGTCACCTATTCAATTGCCTATAATCAATACACATTCGCAAAGAGCCATCCTTCTTTCTTACAAATAACTACGGCGATGTACTAGGCCCGATAAAGCCCTTCTCGAGAACTTACTCTTTCAAAGGTGCCATCCTATAAGGAGGGATAGATATTGGCCGAGTGTCTGGCAATAGGTCAATAGTAAAATCAATCTCTCTCTCGGGGGAATGCCTGGAAGCTCTCCGAAACACTTTGCACGATCTTGAACTCGAACTAGGTGAAAAATATACCCTTTTTTTCGATCATTCTCTATCGCCTTAAGGTAGGAAATAAACCTACCCCTAGGCGAAATAGCATTGCCCTTCCACTCTAGGACTGGCTCGCCTGGGAACTGGAATCGAACCATCTTTGCTCTACAATCAACATTAGCATAACAAGAAGCCAACCATTCCATGCCCATAATAACATCAAAATCAATCATATCTAACTCAATCAAATCTGCTACGGTATGGCGGTCACAAACTATAACAACACAGTCTCGGTATACTCGCCTAGCTATAACCGGATCACCAACTGGCGTAGACACCTCAAAAGGTTTAATCAACTCGAGCTCTATCCCAAACTTGCCGATAACAAAGGGCGTAACATATGATAAAATGGAACCTGGATCAATCAATGCATAAACATCATGGGAGAAAACTGATAATATACCTGTAACAACATCGAGAGACGTCTCCCGGATCCCGTCTACCAGCCAATGCATACACGCGTGCCGAGGACCGCTCGAGCCGGATGTCCACTCCTCCCCCTACCTCGCCCCGCCGGCGTCCCTCGAAAACTTGCCCTGAAGGGCGCACTGCAGAAGAAGAGCCAGCCACAGACCCTGTAGGCTGAACCATACCTGTACCAACCCCCATCGGGCACTCCCTCATCCTGTGGCCTGACTGCCCACAAGTATAGCAACCATCTGAGCCCAGCCGACACTGACCTGCATGTAACTTGCCACACTGGGTACATCGCGGCAAAAGGGGTCCTCATCTCACCTGACTCTGGTCGGTACTGAGAGCCTGACGCTCTAGAACTCTGGCCCGCTCCGGAATAAGAAGACCGATCAAACCTCGGACCTGAAAACCGCGGAGGTGCACTCCCTGCTGGCTGATAAGAATACCTGGGATGCTGCTGTCTCTGTCCTCCCCTGAACTCACTAACCATATCAAAAGATCTAGCCCTCTTACCACGGCCCCGGTCACGCTCACGCTCTATCCTCCGCTGGCGTTTACGATCCTCCAAATTCTGTGCATACGCCTGTATACGGGAGATGTCCATGCCTGGCTGTAGTGCAGCAGTCGTGCACTCATCTATCAAGTGTGGCCCTAGACCGGCCACAAAGCGATGAACTCTATCCTCCATCTCAGCCACCATGGCTGGGGCATATCTAGCCAAGGAATCGAAATGTACACAATACTCTTGCACATTCATATTGCCCTGCTCAATACGTAAGAACCTACGGACCTCTGGAGGTAAATAATGGCGAAGAAAAGCATCTAAGAACTCTCGCCACACGGCTAGAGGGGCATTCTCTCCCCTAGATAACTCCCATGCCTGATACCACTGTATCGAAATATCCCGGAGTCTATATGAAGCCAACTCCACCGACTCAACCTCATCCGCGTGCATAACCCTCAAGGTCCTCTGCATACCATCAATGAAATCCTGGGGGTCCATATTTTTCTTTACCACAGAAAACTCGGGGAGGACCTAACCCAAGGAAGGTCTTAACCCTCGAACTACTGGCCCTGTCTGCTAGGTCAACACCAACTCCCTGCCGCTGTGCCTGGGCGGCTACTAATCTAGTCAACAAACGTACAGCATCCCGTATATCCTGGCCCTCTGCATCCGGCTAAGGAACTGGGGCAGGTGCTGGAGGCGGGGTATGCGACGTCTCAAACAGCCCCTCACTCTGAATCTCATCCTGGGCCCTCGTGGCCTGTCGAGTACGGCTAGTGGCCTCACCTGTCGCTCTCTCGTCCTTCTGGGCAGCTGTAGCTTTCTTGCGAGGCATCGCTGAAATTAGAACAATTCATTAGAAACGAACGCTTAACACATGACTCTATTGCACAATCTAAGAGAGAAAGAATGACATCATCCTAAATGTCCTGTAGCCTCCTGTTTATAAGTGTGGTGCACAACACGCCTATAAACAAGACTCTACTAGACACGGTCTGTAGACAACCCTAGGACGGAACTGCTCTGATACCACTTCTGTCACGACCCAAACCGATGAGTCGTGACGAGCGTCTGACCTCTAGCGACCAAACACCCCTATACACGTATCTGGAACATACTGAACATCAAAGGCCCATGAATGGCATAAACTGATCTAAAAAAAAAGGGAAACATTAGCACTCTGTACAATCTGCATATATATACACAACATGCGGAAGAACAGTGCAAGCCAGCTAGGCTGCTACATATACTGTACACAAAAGAATAGAAGCCGACAAGGCTACATCGTCTGACTACTACATACAACTGTTTGCCTACGTACCCTACCGGAATAAAAGCTATAGAAAGGACGGGAAGTGGCCCCGTCATACCCATATGTATACACATCTAAAAAGGGGCATACCAAAACCGACCGTAGCTCCGGATCGAATGGAGCGCATCGACCACCGCTAGATCTAGGTCCTACCGAGCCGGACCACCTGTCCGTCTCCCCGTACCCGTGGGCATGAACACGGCCCCGAGCAACGGGGGAGTCGCACGGATAATGTACTGAGTATGTAAGGCATAAGAACAATATATGTACATAAGAATCATGAATAAGATCTGAACTCATAAACTGAAATGACCGACTGTATGTACTTGTATGAACTAGTATCTGCCTAAGCCGCATAAATCGTATAACCGACAATGCCTCTCTCCGGGCACATAATATGCATGCTCATGCCTACCAATGAAGGTCATGCATCTATATATGCGTGCGTATATAACGCCTGATATATGTGCGTATATAACGCCTGATGTATGTGCGTGTATAACGCACGTAAGCCTCTATGGCATCCCATCATATCATATTGGCTCCTCTGCGGCCATAATCAATATTATCATCATAGTGGTAATACGTATATAATGCCTATATCTTTTCTTATACTTTACATATATCTAATATTCGCGTATATAACGCCTTCTGGTCACGGGTCAATGTACATAAATATATCATGAATGTAATGCATGAATAAACTGTATGCATGGAATCGACTACAAAAGACCGGACCCATGAACAGTAAGGATCACTCATAAACGGGGTACATGAACATCAAAGACTGAAGTACTTCTAATGCTTCTAAGAGTAGAGTAATATGGAAGCTCGCTTACTCGCTTGTTGGATCATATCATAGGATCATGCCAAAAGAAGGAAAGAATGGCCTTAACATACCTTGAAGTATACTCAATCGTCCAACTTCTACCTCTCGAACTTGCAAGTCTACAATCAAGATAACATAGAGCTTAATTAGGCTATTTACCTCGAATACTAATCATTTTAAGCACGAATAGAGCTTGACAATTTATGAGCAACATTTTGCTTATAGGCTTAATAACTCTTCAACTTCTCATTCGGTCTAACATCAACCACAATACCCACAACACAATGACAACACATATACATATCAAAATATACTTAAATCCATTCCCAATCATCTCTTAAAATAACCCCAAGTCACCATCTTATCCTTCATCAACTTACCATTCCCACAAATACCTTCTCTTTACTTAGTTCACTAAAACTCTTGGTAATAAACTCAAATACAAGGGTAGAAATCATTTACATACCTTGAGGGGTCAAAATTCCAAGAATCACTTCAACTTCAACTCCCTAAGCTTCACAACCTTGAAGAAACCCTAGAAGCAACCTTCTTCTTCACAAGCTCGGGTTTACGGGGTCCGGGTCTTGTCAAATCTTCACTAATATGAAGAAAAAATATTATGGGAGAATATATTAGGGTTTTTCTAATTTGGAATGGAGGAAAATATGAAATAATGTCGTGAACCACCTATTTATACTTGGAAGCCAAAAAGGCTACAGCAGTCCGATTCGACGGTCCGTCGACTTGCTCCGTCGACCTGCGCCTGCAGATGCAAGGCTGTGGGATCCTGTCGACGCCGCACATCGACGGTCCGTCGACCATGTCGACGACCCGTCGATGATGACTGGTGTTCAGCAGATTCAGTTTAGATCGCGTCGATTCGATTCGTTCAACTTCTAACTCTATAATTTGCCAGGAATATCTGCTGGTACCATCGTACACGGGGTAAGGCACTTTCTACTCCAAACTCGGGCTCGGGTCTCTATTCCAAGGGCATACCCGATTAGGAACCCATAGGTTCTACCACTACGAGAACGAGGGGTGTAATAGTAGGTGCCCGCACGTTTCCCGATTTGGGACGTGACAGATAATCACTGACATTGGAACTAATATATGCATCAAGTCCTCTAAATTTAATCGCAGCACAAACATATGCCTGAAACTAATAAGAAAATTTAACACCATAACAATCTGATTTCTGTTACTTTAAATAGTACCATTATAAATCTGCTAATAAAGCTCGAAATCTAACTATTATGTCGTACGTAGCAGTAGCGTGTGAAGTGTCAAATCCCCTTGTAAGATTCAAATTCTCATTAAAAAATGTCAAATTAAAGCTTGCAATTACTCAGAAACAATTCATGAACAAAGTATGAGAGAACTTTTAAGTTAATAGAGCAGTTATACATAACAAACACATTTGCTTGCCCAAGTAATTAAACTTGTTTTCGGCAATCCCTGCATAATATTACTAACAAACACATTTGCTTACCCAAGTAATTATACTTGTTTTCGGCAATCCCTGCATAATATTATCATAGAAACTACAATTAGTTAGCTATAACTTCGTATATTTATCCACATTTCAACAGAAGAATTATTACTTTCTATGTGAATTAAGAAATCATATGCAGTTCAGTAACGATTGTTTGAGGAAATAACCTATTAGCCTCTTTGCATAAACATAAAAGTTCACAAAAGAAATTGCAAGAAGCACTGACCAGATGAGAGATTCACATCGTACCTATTGTCTCTGCTGTGGAGCAACGACGATCCGCTGCTAATTATTAATACTACACACAAACTATGAAATGATTTCACAAGTTTTAATTCAGCATAAAAAATAACCAAGGACAAAATTGATTAGGATTTTAACCAAAGAAAGACTGAAAAAACAAGTTGGCTTCTGAAATAATTTCATTCTCTTCCCTAATGGAATTTATTGGATGCATATACTTAAGAATTGTATATTATTGGCAACCTCACTTGTTAATCATGGGTGAACTAAAGATTATGCAGATATCAAAAATATAGAAGAACTTGTATCATCAGAATCAAATAAACGGATTGCCCTGAATTCGAAATAAGAACAATTCATAAAATAGAGTTGGAAGACTGAGAGAACAGAGAAGGAAAAGAGACGTCTTCTATCGTTGACCCACATTCTACCACGAGGCGACTCACCATTCACTTATCTTCATCACTCACCAGAGAAGACTACTGGAATTAAGCCAAAAAATGAAAAAGTTTTAGCAGCACATAGAAAGGGAAAGATATGTGGTGAATGTTTAGTGATAAAACACTAATTAAAGACACCTGGTGAGTGTTTAGTTATAATACACACAATTAAAGACATGTTGGTGAAGTGTCATAAGTTACTTATAGCTAAAACTCTTAAATACACCTTAAATTTGATTCAAATACCAAGAAACACACATGTCGAAACCAGCTGCTAACTGGCTCTTGTAATATAGTTAAAGTACCACTATTTTAAATATCATTTAAATAAGTTATGTAAAAATAGCTTGTGGGTCAACACTTGGTGCTCGCAGGTTAGAACTTGGCCGCAAGTCATAACAGATCAAAAAAAAAATTAATGGACAGATGAAGACTTGCCTTGCCATAAGCCCTACCGAAATCTTGACAGATCATCATAGCTTTTGTACAAATTGTATAGAAACTTTAAAAAACATTGTTCGCAAGTTTCGTGCCGAATTGCCAGCAGGTTTGACAGATGGGCAAGAATGGTCTTTATACGAGTTTTGGCTGATAGTTCAGATTTTAGCACATATTGTGTTACATCTTTAATTTCTACAAACTGTTTGCATAGTTAAGATTTGCCGACAAATTTGATTATTAATACATATTTGCTTCATAATCTATCCAAATTGATGCAAATCAACTCCAAATTTGATAATCAACCTTCTAATAACAATCTAAATAATTTTTAATAGTTAGATTCAACCAAAATATTCAACAATTAATAGACCCACTTTCTATTTCCAATAATTAAACTCAACAAAAGCCAATAATAATATTCTTCAATTTTTTTGATCAAATCAATCCAAACAAATCCACTATTAAACAATAAATCTTTAATTTTTAAGGCACATATGAAGAAAATAGAGAGAAAAAAAATGAGAAATATGGAGGAAAAGACGAGGTTTTGATACATGATCAATATTTGCAGAACTTTTTAAAAGGCAAAAGACATTGATTGTCCCCTAAACTATACTCCAAATGTCGATATCACATTTAAACTTTACTAGTGACCTATTACACACCTAATATATGCAAAAGTGATATTATTTACCTCCTGAAAACTTATGGGCATAAAATATAAAAAAAGAATTAAAAAAGGCGCGTTTTGTTGAATTTATTTATCTTTTTATTTATTTTTTATTTTTATTTTTTTGCTAAATATACATATTTAGATGCCCTCTAACAACCCCCCAACCCCCCGGCCCCCACCCCCTCTTCTTCATCTTCCTCTTCTCCTCCACGGCCCCCCTCACTGCCGCCCTCCAGCTCTACGTCACCCCACTCCCTCTTCTCCTCCACCTTCACGCCACCCCCGCCCCGACATCTCACACCCTTCATCTTCTTCATTTCAAATTCACAAACAAATAAATTGAAATATAACCCAGTTCTTCTTCTTCAAAAACCACCCAATGATTTCTCCAACCAACCAAAGCAACAACCCTTCATTGGTATACTTGTGAAATTTCCCACATAAAATTAATAAGGCATAGCAACAGTAGTAGTAATTGAGGTGGCAAAGCGAGGTAGTAAATTGCAAGAGTAGTAGTAGTAGTAAAATTAAAACTCCCTCCGTTCAAATTCATTTGTCCATTAATGCAAAAAGATTCCATCTTTTTTGCTCAATACCATATTCTGGCGACTACTTGAAGTGAAATTGGTATGATTGGTGGTTCCGTGAGATGGGTGGCGGTGATGAAGAAGATATAATTATTGGAAGATTTTAATGGTTAATTAGGGATTAATTAGTGTAAATATAATTAATAAAAAGAAAATCAAATGAATAAAGAAAAGGAAATGAATATAAAATTAAAATTTAGGAAATTTCCAAGGTAGTGCTGATGTGGCGAGAGAGTGTGTTACACTTCCCATCACAGAATCGGTCATCGCTTTCTAGGTAAATAATATCACTTTTTCATATATTAGGTGTGTAATATGTCACTAGTAAAGTTTAAGTGTGATATCGACATTTGAGGTATAGTTTAAGGGTCAATCTATGTCTTTTGCCCTTTTCAAAATGAAATAAAAGCTAGACACCAATCCTTAACAAAGAGGAGATTCTTGATTTTTGATGTATGAAACCAAATTCTTAAGGATGACATAGGCAACGAAGCCAAATTAGACGTCACAACTTGATTTCGGTCTTATATTTTTACTAGTTGCATGAGGCCCGGGCTTGAACCCATGATATAAAAATATGTAAATTTAATTTTAAAAAAATATAACTTGTGTCACGTTTTTTTTTTATTGCACAATTATTTTAATCTACAATCACATTAATCATGTCTCGTTGGTAAATCTTCATAATTATTAAAGTTTCTTAGTCACATAATTGAATAACTTTTAAAGAACAAATTATTTATGATAGAGGAAGTTTGGAAGGAGAATCAGCAAATATTAAGGACACAAGATTTGACATTCACTAAAGAAGCAAAACTTTGGAGGTTTAAAACAAATAAAGGTCGTGTTCGATATGGAGTTTTCAATTTTCTCATATTTGGTTGGCTAACTTTTTTGGAAAACATTTTCTATAAGAAAAATAAGTTCCTTAAAAATGTGAAAAATCACTTCCCTAGTGGTAGTAAGAAAATTAAGTTCCACACGTGGCAGGCATTTCAAAAAATTGCACGGTTTGCTCTTCAAATGGGCTGGTCTTTAATTTTTTCCCTTCAAATGGAACTTATGTCTTCTGGGGCATAAGTTGTTTAAGGAATCTGGTACAACTCATGCCGGATCCTTAAAGAACATATGCCTCAGAAGGCATACGTTCCATTTGAGGGGCAAAAATTAAAGACCAGTACAAAATAGGGACAAACGTGCAAATGACCCATGGCATTTCCACATTCATTATGTTCCCCCTGCCGTCCAATACAACTTATCTTCATCCCGACTCCCTTAGTCCCCATCCCTACCATTCACCACCCCATTATGTGGCACAAAAATTTCGAGAGTCAAACAGTTTAATATTGACCATACATGCATATAATCTTTCAAACAGTTTAATTTTGACCATGAATACATGCATATAATCTTTATTTTTTTTAATAAAATTTATATATTTGAAAGCTACGTAAAAAGTAAAATGTTTAAAAGAAATAAAAAAAATACAATTAAAAAAGACTTGTTTGAATCTGAAAATCCGAAACGTATCACATCAGCCAGAATGAAGAGAGTATATATATAGTTCAATATAAGTCCAACGAAGGCCCAAATGAGAATGATCATAAGAAAATGAAATGGGCCAATATACAGGGAAAAAGCAACACCACGTGTATTATCCTGATAGGATCAAACAATGTTGTGAGGACGACAAATCCTTATGGTTAGCTCTTATATATAGTTAAAATAAATGGAAAAGGGCCAAATATACCCCTGAACTATCGAAAAAGGGTCAAATATACCTTTTGTTATACTTTGGGTTCAAATATACCCCTACTGTTATGCTTTGAGTTTAAATATACCCCTCCACAGTTAAAGTTGACCAAAATGGAGTCAAGGCATTAATATTTTGATAAAATAAATGTCATATGGCATGGCACCTCACTAATAAACCCAATTTTACCCCCTCCTCTCCCTATCTTCTTCCACCACCACCTCCTCCTCTATTACCACCCTCCTTATGCCCACCCCAATTTTTACAAACTCAAACTTAAAGCAGGTGCATTAATTATGGCGAGAATTCCGGTTATTGTGTAACAATCATATCCATTTTGGGAGAAGGGAAACCAGTGTTCAGCCCAACACCAAGCTGCATGAAAGCTTCCATGTACAAATACTTGACCCAGATAAAATATGAGGAAGCTTAACAGGCTTTTTCTGCTGTAATGGAGGTTAACGGTGTTGATGATATGAGGCAAAGAGTATATGAGGTAGCTTTGAAGAAGCTATCATCGGTGATAACGTCATCGGAGTAAACAGCGGTGGTGGTGTGGTGGTGCGGAGGACGACGGGGGTGTGATCGGAAACGGAGAGTGGTTCACCAGCGGCGAAGGTGGAGAGAGCTGAGCTAGTGATACGGAGTGAACGACAGTAATCAGAATGAGCAGAAGCTAAGTGATGACGAGCGTAAACGGCTTCTTGGACTGTGTCTCCATGGGAAAATAAACGGAAAAGGAACAATTAGGTGGCTATGAGTTAAAGAAAGTGGTTATGGGGTTAAAGAAGTGACGATGGAGATGGACGGAGAAGAAGTGCCATTGAGATGAGTGTTTACACAGAGACACACAGTACACTGGTTGAAAGTGCCATTGAGATGAGAGTGTTAACAAACCCAAGCTGCATGCAAGCTTCCATTTTGGTGTTGGGTTGAACACTGGTTGCCCTTCTTTTCCCAAAATGGATATGATTGTTACACAACAATCGGAATTCCCGCCATAATTAATGCACCTTCTTTAAGTCTGAGTTTATCAAAATGGTGGTGGGCATAAGGAGGGTGGTAATAGAGGAGGAGGTGGTGGTGGAAGAAGATAGGGAGAAGAGGGGTAAAATTGGATTGGTTAGTGAGGTAGCACGCCACATGACATTTATTTTATTAAATATTAGTGTCATGTAGGATTTGACTCGATTTGGTCAACTTTAATTGTGGAGGGATATATTTAAACTTAAAGTATAACAGTAGGGGTATATTTAGACCCAAAGTATAACGAAGGGTATATTTGATTCTTTTCCGATAATTCAGGGGTATATTTGGCCCTTTTCCATAAAATAAAATTTTCAACTATCAGCCTTATTTTTCATTTTTATAAACGTAGTCAAAAGGGAGCAGGAAGAATCTTGGGACAACATCAACCGGATCACGCAAAGACACTTGTCATTGCATCCTTAAGCAAAACTCAACATCAGTACAGCTAGCAATCAATTTCCCCACTTTACTCCCTCACCACCTGTCCCTTGCTTGCTTGTCTCTCCTCTATTCCCTATTTTTGCCGTGTCAATTTACGCGATACACTTAAAATTTTGCGAGTCAATAAAAATTTTATTTGATCTAAATTTCTATATATGCCTTTTATTGTGATTTGTAGGAGTTTTTTGTCTCAATTTATATGATATCATTTAATAATGTATAGAATTTTTTTAAAAAAAAAAGACTTTTAAAATTTATGATCCAAAATAAGATTTAGATATTTATATAATTATAAATTATCACATAAAATTATATTTATTCTAAATGAAAAATGTAATATTCTTTTTTAGACAGATTAAAAAGAAAAGCGTGAATAAATTAGGATAAGAGAATATTTTTTATGTAGTTTTCAAATATATTTAAAAAAATAAAAAAACTTCCCTCCACCTCAATTTATCTGTCGTGGCTAAAAAATAATTATCTTAAGTTATTTAACGTTTTAAAAGTAATTAATTAATTAATAATTTGAGACGGAGAAAGTATTTCAAAGTTTAAAAATTTGAATCTCAAATTTTTTTAACTGGACACATAAAATAGGACACGGAGAGTATTTCTTCTTCTCACTCCTCTTCAATCTCTACATCTGTTTCTTTCTCTCTATTCACCAAATTGCACAACGCTAACATACCTTATGGAGAAAATAATAGCAATGGAGCAAATCGACGAAGGCGTGAACATCGTCGACTCAATTTCCTACCTAGACTTATCTTCTGCAAGCTCAACACTCTCCTCCATTTTCAGCACCGAAGATCTTCCAAGCTCATCCAGTAGTAGCACCACTAGTTCAGGAGAGATCTTACCTGCAACAGTACTGCCTAGGTTACAGTGTGTTGGTAGGAATAATAAGGGAGTTACGGGGGGATTTACGTCGGTAATAGGGAGAAGGAAAGAGATGGAGGATGCTGTTAAGGTTGTACCTGGATTGCTGTCATCCACGTGTGATCATGTTGGAGGTTGTACGGCTCCTGGTTCTAGAACCTCCGGTGAGGTTTCTCCTGTTCATTTCTTCGGTGTTTATGATGGTCATGGTGGATCTCAGGTATTGTACCACATTTAGTACTATTTTGTTATTCTTCATTTACTTACAAGTTTAACTTACTTAATTTTCCGGGTAAATTCGGATATGTGCAATTTTATGTAAAACTTATATATTTTGAAAAAAATACAGAAACACTCTAAATACTTATAATCTTAATAAAAAAGAAGGTTAGATAAGAGTAATAGTGTCGTGCTATAGCAATATACGTTGTTTCAGTGCTATAGAATATAGGTAAATACAATGACCCTCTCTTATCTGTTACAGTATTTTCATTTTCTTACAAATAAATAATATACCTCGTAAAATTTATAAAAATTTACAAAACTAATTTACCCCAAATAAATACTAGTAGGAATAAAAGTTTTTATAGTTTTAAATAGATCATCATATTTGGATTCCTAGAAATTGAAGAAGAAATGTATGATAAAGCTGCATGCAGTATATCATTTGTGATCCGGGTTTTTTCGGACACCACGCTATAGAGCTTGGTGAACCCGCTGTCCTAAAAAAAATAATTAAAGAAGAATGTGTCATGTTTTGAACAATATCGGAAAGTAGGCTGTTGTGTCTCTTGAGTTGTATTAGTAGAGAGAGGACACGTATGAGCAAAGTATGGTCCACATGAAAAGAAATTGAAGAAAGCGTGTCGATTTGTAATGTAATGTACATGTGTCCTTGACAATAGCGCTGTTTCCATAATTTAGTTAATTCATTGGAGGAATTTGATACATCCCTGTTGATGCTTTTCTTGGGACCCATTGCTAGGGACCATGGGGCTAGTGTGGCAAACATGAAAACTATACTAGTATTTTTTTTTTCTAGTTGGTCCTCAGAAAATTTTATCTTGACAATTTTATTCTTATTTCTTTTTCTTTTAAATTTAGATGGGGTAGTAAATATGCTCCGTTTTTTAAATTAAAATATCTGAATCTTAATAAATATTTAATTATTAGGATATTTTATCTATATTTGAAAATTAGATAGCTAAGACTATTTTCTTAATATCAGAATATGTATAAGTGACTTTATTTAAAAGTAATAAATATAAAGATTAAATAATTATATCCATAAAATATTGGAAACATTCTAAATTTGATGAAGCACATTCTTAAAACTAAGAAGTAATAGCAGCAGTGGTAATAGGGATGGTTGTGCGGTTGTAACTGGTGGTCATGGTTGTTGGTGAAATAATAGCAGTAGTGGTTGAAGTGATGGCACCCGCTAGGGTGGCTGAGTTGGTTGAGCAGGGTATCCAAATGGGGGTCTCAGGTTCGAAACCTACTGCATGTTTTCTCGATTGAGCTTGTCGCACAAGGCCTTATCTAGTGCAATGTATCTCTCCTGTGTGGTTTGCGGGCTTTTACACTGGAGCGAGCTTTACTCTGTGCGTGCTCGAGGGGTAGCAACTACAGGTTCCCTTGTCATAAAAAAAAGGAAGTGATGGTTGTGTGGTTGTAATTGCTGGCCACGGTTGCAGTGTGACTAGTTGTGATTGTACGATGGTGGTTGATGCTGATGGTTATGTGGTGTTTGCTGGTGCTGATGAATAGCATTATAGGTGGTTGTGCAGTAGAGGCTGGAGTTGGTGGTTGTGCGATGGAGACTGGTGCCTGGTGGTGCTGTGGTGGTAGTTGAGCGGTGATAATGCACATAATGTCGAGTGAACGTTTTATTGATTTTAAGAGCTGGTACACAATATGAATAAACAGCCCAGACTAATCAGATCAAATAAGTGATTGTAAAAAAAAAAAAAAAAAATGCTTTTAATGGATTGATTCAGACCAAGGAGATTTATCTCATCACTTGGACAATCTCCTGGACACTAGCTGAAATCCTTCTGTTTCTGCTTAAGATTCAGGCAATAGAACTGTTGCAGGATCTTAAGTAGAAACAGACCGATTTCTCGATCATTAAAAAAAAGTAGTTAACGTCAGGTAAATGTTGATTGTAGTTATAGATCCATCTATATAACTAGAATTTACTATTTTCTTTGTAGCGTTGTTTAGTTGGAGAATAGCAATGCATTTCTTTGATTGCACTAGCATCTGGTTTGGTAGGTCGAAAGCTAAAAAATAGAGAGCATATAAGCATTATCTGGGAGCTTGTAGAATTAGAAAATACTATTGTATGATGACTTTCAGAAGACAATTTATTTCAGAATTGACGCTCAAGCTCCAACTTGCTTTCCTTTTTTGCTATATTTTATGGTGAATAATGCACAATAGATGATCGATGATAAAGCTTTGGCTTTCAAGTTTTCCGCTGGGCATTGTCTCTACAACATGCCTTCACTTGCTTCCCTTAGTTTTTTTTGAGGTAAATTTTATCTTTATATTCACACAAAAAAACTCATCAGGTGGGAATTTACAACCCACAATGGGCAGATGATATCTTAAAAAAAAAAAAAAAACTAAAAACCTTTACAGTTGACCTATGAAATAAACTAAAGCTTCTACTTCCCCCACCATATCTTGGTTACACCAAAAATAAAGTAGCCTAAGACATTTCATCTTGATCTTCTGCATGCTATTGTTCTTCCCATCAAAACATCTAGCATTTCTTTCTTTCCATAATGTCCACCAAATGCATGCTGGGACAGTCTTCCGCCGATCCTCCTCAACCCCTCTTCTGCCAATTCCTTTCTAGCTGCTAAGCATTTCAAAAGTAGTCTTCGGTATTACCCAACTCACCCCAAATATACACAAGAACATGTTCCACAGATTTACAACTGTTTTACAATGTAAGAATAAGTGACCATTGACCTCTACATCTTGATCACACATAAAACACCTTGAGCAGATCTGTGTTCCGTTTCTTTGTTACACTTCATGAGTTAAACAGGCTCTTTTGATCACCAGCCATGTAAAACAAGAGACTTTGAGGGATTTTTACTTTCCAATTAACTTCCAAGGCCAGATTACAGTCAGTGACTGGTTATTGTTCGTCTTCCAGTAGCCAGACTTTACAGTGAAGACTCCCTTGCTATGCAGACTCCAAGTTGGCTTGTTAGGGCCACTGGAAATACCTTGGAAAGAGTTCAGTACCTGGAGCAAACTTGCTACTCTACCAACCTCCCAATCATTTAAGGCTCTTCTGAAAATTAGATTCCACCAGTGAGTACTCCACATCTGTGAAACAGTGGCATTTTCTTGGAGGCTTATGATGTATAGATCTGGGAAGAGAGCTCTCAGCTTGTCTTCTCCTAACCATTGTTCATTCCAGAAATCTGTTTTTAGACCAGCTCCCACTTTTCACTTGCTTCCCTTAGTGAATTGCATTACTTTGAAATCTTGTACAAGGATTAACTATACTTGATTTTAGTGAAATCCTGACGGAAAACACAAATGTTGTCTCACATTTATACTGAAGCTAGAATACTTAATTAATGCAGCAGTAAATTCTATTTAGTTTTTTTATTTTTTGGGTTCCGACTTTCTGTATGCTGTTTGTTGAACATTTTAGATGCCTCTGTTTCCATTTATAAGGTTGAAGTACTTGAAATATCACTTTGTTTAAGAGGCTGAAGAGATATCTGTAACCTTTCTAAAACTTCATAGGTGGCGGAATTTTGTGAGAAAAGGATGCATGAAGTTGTAGCAGAAGAATTGGACCAAGAAACAAATGATGTTCACCACTGGCAAAAAAAGTGGGAAGCAGCATTTGTTAGAAGTTTTGAAAGAGTAGATAATGAAATTTTCATTGAGGCACCATCACTGGAAATGGTTGGATCTCCGGCTGTGGTGGCCATTCTATCTGGTTGCCAGATTATAGCATCTAATTGTGGTGACTCGAGGGCAGTGCTTTGCAGGGGGACTGATACAATTGCCTTAACCGTCGATCAGAAGGTCTTTTGGTCCCATTAGTTTCTTGTATCTACTGGGATTGATGCAATTGCCTAACTGTCAATCATAAGGTCTTTTAGTATCATTAATTATATGATTTTGAAGTATTGCTACCTGGGATACTTTTGGCAAATTAAAATGAAGCTATGAAACATTTTTCTTTACCATGGTTTCTTAGAATTTTCTTTAATGTTTCGGATCAGGAACAGATCCATTACCATCACATTTAATTTCACTGACCAGGTTTAAAGGAAAACACTTCTTGTTTTTTACAGCCTGATAGAGAAGATGAACTTCTAAGAATTGAAGAACAAGGAGGAAAAGTCATAAACTGGAATGGCGCTAGAGTATTTGGAGTTCTTGCAATGTCCAGAGCTATAGGTATTTTTGTGCTCCATTCTTTCTTCACAGACTTCACTGTGGTTTGCCTTTTTGGTGTTTCCTCTTGATTAGCGATTTTGTCTGATCTTTCTTGTCTATGAATCTCATTCTCTCTAGAGAAACTTATAATTCCTGAGGAGAAAGGTTAAACATTCCATCTACTGCAGTTAAACGTGATTTCCTTCAGTTGGTGAGAAAATTTAAACACTCCGTTTATTGTCATTGCCCTCAGAAGTGATTTCCCCTGGTTTATAAGATAAATAAGTATCCTATTTCTCTGCTTGAATGCATGACCTGTTGAAAGAAATATCTTATTTTAATTCATTGAGATGCTTTTGAATGATCACGTGTTCCCGAGGAGCAGGATATCTTGGTTGTGATGCCTGACAATAGGTTTACTAATACATGTCTATTACATGGATTAAAAAGAGTTGTCAAAGACAAAAAGAGCAGAAAAGTGTCAAGGTCTGAAGGGGCCTTAAGTTCAAAGTTCAATAAAGGATTGCCTTTGGTGAAGAAAGGCGCTAATTAAGGCAAAATAACTATAGACAGAAACAACAATTATTTGGACGAAAGAATTCAAAAAACTATAGTGAAGCTGAAATTTTGAAATAACGATTATTTGGAGTAAAGTTCAATAACCATTTGTATTTCTAATTCTGATGTAAAGATTATATTTTAAGTTTCGATAAAGGATTGCCTTTGGTGAAGAAAGGCGCTAATTAAGGTAAAATAACTATAGACAGAAACAACAATTATTTGGACGAAAGAATTCAAAAAACTATAGTGAAGCTGAACTTTTGAAATAACAGTTATTTGGAGTAAAGTTCAATAACCATTTTCTATTTCTAATTCTGATGTGAAGATTATATTTTAAGTTTAGTGACTAGTATTCTTATACTGAATTTCTAATTTCTGATTCCTAGTCACTAAATAATTCATTTATAACATTTGGCTGACAATTAATGTATGATTTTACAAACTATATTTATATGCTAGTACTTCCCTCTTAAAGAGAGAGTCAGTGGATGAGCAACATGTGTCGTGGTGTTTGCACTAAAGCATCACCTAGGCAATTTGGTAACATGGGCTTCACCTAGCTTCAGGACTTAACCTTGCCTCAACGAGCCTTTGGCAACACTATGGCCATGCTTAACTATATTCTTGAAGTTAGTTATTTTATCCTTCCTAACCAGAAGTTTGGATTGACAACAAGTTGATTGAATGTGTATGTAATACAGACTAATTCTTTTTCTAACTTGATGGTTTCAACTTTCACAACTTAAGGATATCAATTAGTTTGTCATTGAGTTAGCAGCAATGTCCACAAATTCTTGCGTATGTCTGATAAGCAGTAGGTTAAATCTGAACGCCATGGATCATTTTTCCCATCATTAAGGATAAGGGTCTATGACTATCTTCACTGCACAACTAGATAGCACATTCGTCTCAAGAAAAATCAAGTGTCATGAAAGGATATGCAAAAAACTAGTGGCTTGACTTAACCTGTTTTATATCTTGTATGACGTAGATTATTTTGCACAACCATTAAATGTTAACAGAAATGGTGATTTCCATATATTTCAGGCATAATTATTTCGCGCTGTTTTCTGTACCTTCTTACTCGTGAATTCTGAAAGGTGGCAAACCTTACCTAGAAAAGGAGAAGGCCCTTACACTTCTATTATTGTTTTTCTTTCTTGCATCATTTAGGTTGCAAACAGCAGTTATGATAGCACTTGTTGCCTTCAATTACTTTCCTTTTTAATATGAGCCACTTGGGAAAATACAATTTGGTTGGAGGTGCAAGGACTAGATCATAAGGGATAGAGATTAGATGGTTCTGGAGGGGAAGAGAGTAATCCCTTTAGTGCTGAGAATAAGTTGTAGGCCGGGTTCCATTAGAAGTCTTGACTGAGGGCATCCCTATTATTAATTCTATTTTAAGAGACTTGACTTTTAGTTCTTTGCCAAGCTCTCCAAAGAAGTTTAGGGGCTACATCGGCTACACTTACCTTTTGCGCTAAAGCTGAGAATATGAAGTCCTCTTCTTAATTCTTCTTTTCTCTCTTTGATGGTGGCAGGAGACGACTTTTTTTGGGGGCATTTGCCGATGGAAAATTTGTATTTGTCTCAATAGATTCTGATAAAGGTTTAGATAATGACAAGAGAGGGATAGTCTAGTGGTAAGGACCCTCCATCAACAAACAAAAAAAAAAACAAAAGATTGTGGGTTCAAGTTAGTTACAAAAGGGAGCAAAGTAAAGAAGGGCCATTGTGGAGCTCTTGGTTAGGGGAGTTTGGGTGGTGTTTACCATATCAACAAAATAAATAAATATAGATAGATAAGGAATTTGGATGTAAATGCTTTGGTAAAGGAAAGAGGAGATGTTGTAGAATACTTACAAACTTACATAGCATCAGTGTTATAGATTTTTCATTCTAGTAAGTCCTAAAATTCTGTTTACGTGTTGGTAAGTTTCATGATGAAATACTTTTAGTTGTCTCATGCAGTGGATAATGGAATTCCCTATTTCAAAGCATATATTTCCTCTCATTCTTTGATTTCTACATTTATGCTTTTAAATTATTTCTCCTCTATTGGTGAAAGTAAGCTAAAGTGAAGCTGCAGTTTGGAAGTTACAAGAACAAAGTAGTTTTAAATTCAAAATGTGAAGTACTCAAGAGACAACTAATCTCAATGTACTTTTCAGTAAAGTAGAAACTAGAAAGGGCAAATTCACTTCCTTTTAAAGTCAGAGCCTCCAGCTCCATCATCTTAAGCCTTGTGTGAATGTACTTGATCGCTTCCTTTTGATACTCTTGGTTTAGGTGATAGGTACTTGAGACCATGGATTATTCCTGTGCCTGAAATAACTTTCACAACAAGGAGTGATGAAGACAAGTGTCTGATACTGGCCAGTGACGGTCTTTGGGATGTCATGTCAAATGACGAGGTGGGAGAGGTGGCCCGTCGCATTTTAAGACGGCGACGCAGATCTATGTCAGATGATGAGACTCCTGCAGCTCAAACAGTTGCTGACAGCTTGACTGAAATATCTCTTGGGAGAAATAGTACAGATAACATTTCGATTATTGTAGTTGATTTAAAAGCAAAGAGAAAAAGGCGGCAAAATCCATAGATCGAGTGAAGCAAATGAAGCCCGCGGTTTCTTTTCTTGCTGCTCTATCAATTGGTAATGGTTGTTAGATACAAATGTACAAATAACATAGGTACTTCTAGTATGCGTACAGAGGACTGGCTGTCTCTGCGCTTGATTAAGAAGTTATTCATGTTGAACCATGATAGCTGACCTGTATGAAGCTGACTAGTGATAGACTGCCATCCTGCAGCTGCAGTAACTGTTTTGGCTACAGAATTGCTGGGGGTCGCTCCTGATTTTCAGCTTCGTTGAAATTGTAGAAATTCGACGGTCAGTGAACCTCAGTGGAATGTCTGTTGAGTTCCTGGTTCATATACAGGACAGCAAAGTGGATGTCACTTGGAAATAGTTATCCTACATATTTCTCCTTTCACAGTTTGACGTGGCCCAAAATGTAACGGAGAGAGAAATGAGGTTTCATGATGCATTCCTTGACCCAATCACTTCATTCAGATTGGGGTTAGTAAGAGACTGTCATTGGACAAACAGGTATGGTCTTTAGTAGTAAGGAGGGCTTGTTTTCATCTCCTTTTCCAGCTTACATATTGGAGAAACTGCTCTTCGGCAAAGAAGCTTCATCCGATCAGAGGCTTCGTAAGCTTCAAAACTCAGTCAAGGTATGCATCTTTTATTGATTTCGTTTATTTGTCCAGTATTGTGTGAATGTCTTTCATGAAGCAGGGATCTCGGTAAAATGTTCTGGTGAATTTTTTTTCTCTCCAAGTCCTATGAGAAGTACTCCTGAGTCCCATTTTTTTGTCTCATACAGATTTATATATTAACACCTAGGAGTGAACTTGACTAACTTATTATGCCAGTACTGACAGAAGCTCTACATCAAGTGTATTAAAATAATAATGTTCAAAATTGAATATGTTGAAATTTCTGCATGATTTAATCATAAAAAAAAAAATAAAAAAATAAAAGAAATTCTACATGATATATAACTTATAAGTCAGAAATAACAAAAGATGGAACACCATGGATATGTTTCAAACAAGAGATGGAAAATCAACCAGTTTAGGACATCCAAAAGGCAGTCTGTCAAAAGCTGGTTATGATATATGTAGGTGAAATTGCTCACAGGGCTTTGCTCTAGTGTTAAGAGTGCAACACGTGATATGTGGGTTAGACGCTCGTCATGTGTTCGAACCCTACCGCGGGCAAAAGCCTAGTATTTAAGTGGAGAAGGGTAGAGGGCCGGACCAATTATCCACCGAGTTTCGAACCGTACGCCACTGGTCCTCGTGATTTCCCGGTACAAAAATAAAATAATAAGAATAAATATATATAGGTGAAATTTCACAGAGGATGCAATGCTTGACAATATTTTTCAGTAGCCCAATAAAAGTTGCAACTGCTTAGTTCTTGAACACTTTGTGGTATTTGCTAATTGGACCTCATAGTCAGCTTCTGACACTGGTAATTGCTCTTATATGGGAAGCACCTGATAGAAACTTTATTCAGTCTCCTAAAACACCACCACAGGCCTACTGCTTTTAAATTAGAGGATTTCTTGGTTTTGGTCGTCTTACTTCACACCTCTCTTCTTTTATGGAATTAGTGGAAATATCATAAACTGTATTTTTTTTTAAAAAGCTGGACAGTGAAAGAAAATATAAGTCATTTTAGTATTTCATACCTCAAACTGCTATCTCCATCATTTATGATACAATTTGATTTTCTTACTTCTTAAGGAATGCAAGTTCGATTAACTTACTTAATTTGCTATGAAGTAACGTTGTGATTACCATTTGGAGCTTGAATGTGGATACTATTAGTGATACTATTTAGGAGTAAATTGGACTTGTGTTCGCATAGCTACCAAAATGCTCAAAATTTGTAATTCATCAAAGTAATTGGTAATCCTATAAGGAAACCCTGTTTGATAAGCGAAAAAGACAAAGGAAATCATTAATTAAGGGGTTTTTGTCCAACAATGTTCGACAAGGTAGGTTTATATGTGAAACATCTATTTGATCATTCTGTTTGTTTGTCCACTATATGCAGGCCTTGACAAAACAGAAAGTTATCATAGTACATCGTCAATGAAACTTCCATACTGGAGCAAGAACTAGTGCCACTCTTTCAATTGGCATCTAACCATCTTGTTCTCACTGGTGCCAGAGTTGGTCTTTCTAATCATTCAGAAAAGAACCTGGTGTGAAGATCTTGAACGCATGAGTGAGTTTGCCTTCGTCCACGCCTTATGACGGAAGGGGAGTCGGCGTGGTGTAAAGTGAAGATTGGGGAGAGTAGAAACAATTTCATTATGGAGTATTACGAAGGTATAACCTAGGCAAAGAAAAAGGAGCTGCTACTTCAACTAGAGGAGCGACCAGTTGGTAGTTAAGGTATGAACCTTTGCAACTATGATGGAAAGCTGTTTGCTTGTTGCCAAATCCTTCACCTTTCTTTTGAGTCAAAGTATGCCAGGGCTATTGCATTTTAGATACGTGGAACGCCCATCTCGAAAGAACATATGGGAAAGATTTTGGTCCTTTATTTATTTCTTGCGATGGATGAGTCACATTAGCACTTTTGGAGAAAGGGTCTTAAATTTTGATAACTATTTTACCTTATTTAAAAAGGTTCTGAAATTGAGAAGAATAAGAGCAAACAGACTAATCAAGTTTCTGTAAGAGATGAATAAACCATGCCTACCATTATTGATTTATATATCTCTGTGATGTTCTAATATATGTCTGTGTGTATACACTCTGCTTTTAGATTGGTCTGAATTCTGTATATTTATAAGTTTAAACTTATTGCCCTCTGTCATAATTCATTTAATAGTGTTTTTAAAGATGTTAAGACACCATATACTGTTTTGCAAGTTTTCAAAACTTCAAACCTAGACTATGGTATAATGCTTTTTCCTGTAAAACAAATTTTCAGGAATTGTTACAATATCTTTTTCTATCATCTAGTAATATAATATTTCAAGTCTTTTTATTCACATTCAAGCTACTTTTCTCCTTTTTTCTTCTCTTTGACAAACACCATTGTTGTATGTCATGGCCAAATTTACATAATTGATAAGTGGTAAGAATTGGCCTTTTTACCTCTCCTTCTTCCATGCTATGTAACAGTGAATTAGAAGTAGCATAGACTTTTGAAAATGTAGCAGTCTACCAATGTTACTAGTTGTCATCACCTCACTGCTTTGAGGTAACTGAAATTCTTGGTCAGTTTGGGGAAGTTCTGGAGCACGCAAATATATATGCTGGACAGCTGATGCATTCTTGTCTGCTGCAACTCATTGGTTGGCAATTTGTTCAAATTTAACTTGGTAAACAGCAATCCCGGTTTCTTTGATGATGATTCTGCTGAATATTTTAGGGATGCTACTGAGGTTTATTGGCAACATGTGCATGAATTGCAAGTGTCCATTTGTTTCTCTCTGAATTTCATTTTTAACATTTTTCTTCCAACTATAATTTTGATATATGTGCAAACAGGCAGGACCTCCCTATAATGTCCCCTATAGTTAGGTTTCTTCGTCAATTCAAGGGAAGCAGAAGTAGAAGCAGCAGAATTTGAGTGTTTTTCCTTTTTCATGATCTCTGTTTCGCCATCGTTGGGGTTTCTCCTTTTAAAACCTTTGAGAGTATGGTTATGGAGGTGTTTCTGATAAATGTCCATTGATCCTCTAAATCTGTTACCTTATATGCTGATTGTTGTCATTGCAATCATCCTATTTTACGTGTTATCTAGTAATAGTGTAAGCACTGTTTTGCAAAGTGTGATCAAGCAGAGAGAATGAAATTCTGGGAGTCATTAGATACACTAGTAAGGAACATGACTCCTCCCTGGATTTTTTTTTTTTTTTTTTTTTTTTTAGATACACTAGTTGGGCTACGATGGTCCTCAGTGGAGGTCTATGCCTTAACCTGGTGGATTTTATTTTTGAGATTTTGAGGTCTATACCATAATCCACCGAAACAGGGAGATTGAAGATGATGTCGCACATCGTGTTGGAGCGGGATGGGTGAAATGGAGACTCGCCTCCAGGGTACTATGCGATAAGAAGGTGTCACCAAGGCTTAAAGGTAAGTTCTGCATAGTGGTGTTAGACCAACGTTGTTGTACGGGGCAGAGTGTTGGCCTGTCAAGAACACTCACGTTCAGAAGATAAAGGTAGCAGAGATGAGGATGCTCAGATGGATGTGTGTGCTCACTTGGAGAGATATGATTAGGAACGAAGCTATATGCAACAGGATAGGAGTGGCATCAGTAACGGACAAGATGAGGGATGCGCGACTGAGATGGTTCAGGTATGTGAAGAGGATGCGCTAGTAAGGAGTGTGATAGGTTGGCTGTAGCAAGGCTTAGGAGAGGTAAAGGTAGGCCGAAGAAGAACTGAGGAGGTGATTAGATAGGACGTACTTTTGGTGGATCGAGGACATGATCTTAGATAGGAAGGTATGGAGGTCGAGGATTAGGGTAGAAGGTTAGTGGATAGCTGAGTAGTGTCACACTTTGTGTGAGGGAGGATGGGGGCTAGCCTACTCCTCTCCCCTTACCTATTTTAGTAATATTATTTAGGTATCGCGTAGTTTTTTATGTCTTGTAGTACTATTTAGCTATTGCATAGTTGCTTAATCTTCAATGTGTGTTACTATCTGTTGCTGCATTTGTTCTGTATCTTGTTATCCTATGTCTTTTTTATTTTGAGTCGAGGGTTTATCGGAAACAACCCCTCTACCTCACAAAGGTAGGTGTAAGTCTGCGTACATCCTACCCTCTCCAGATCCCACTTATGGGATTACACTGCATATGTTGTTGTTGAGATTTTTCAAGTGGTGATTTCATGGTGGTAGTTTAGTGGTGGTGATTTGATAGTGTTTTTGATTTGGTGGTAATTTTGATTTGTAGATTCTAATTTGGTGTTGGTTGTGATGATGGTGGTAGCTATGGGAGTGATGGTGGTTAAGACAAGCTAGCAGTGTTGATGGGAAGCAGAAAGGGAAAAGAAAAGAAAAAAAAAGGAAATAAAATAAATAATTAACAAATAATTATGTGGCAAATCATGATTGGAGGGTGCTGCACCAATTTTTTTGCTGGTCAAAAAATCAAAACGAAGACAGTCGATTTGAAATTGAAGTTTTGTTTGGACATATAATTTAAATTTCTTAAGTTGTATTTTTTTCTCATAAACATGAAAACGTCACAAGTCGTGAATATAATTAAAATTTTCTCAATTCTAATACAATCTTACCAAATGAGCAAAGAGTAGTTCATAATAAAGTTAATACGCTACTAGCCTACTATAATGCATTTTAAAAAAAATACAAAATCTATTGATCGAATTTTAGTTCAATAAAAAAAAAAATTGAACAAAATCAATTTAGGTAATATATTACGGAAACTACTTTAGGGGGAAATACCCTTTTAGAAAAGGAATTTTAATCCTATAATCTAATTTTTTTTCATTAAAAAAAATGCCGTGGCCTGAACTCAGTGTATTTAGTTGCTGAAGAATGACTAACATGGTAAGTAATATGCATTTTTTTACTTTTTTTTTTATTAACTAAGATTAAAATAATTGGTTGTGGGTAAATACCATGGATAAGTATATGCCTGATATTTGGATAATGAAAATGACTTTCCTTAGTTTCCTATGAATGTCGCTAATTCCGAAAAAAAAAAAAATGCTTAGCGCAATCAAATAAGAGGAAAAAAAAATTCTTCGTATCGAACACACCATAAATATTGATTTTTCATTTTTCACTTCGTGTATGAAACACATAATTCTTTTCTTCTAACTTCAAGGCAATAAGATTTTGTAATGGAACGGATTCTAAGTACTATAAGTCTAGATGTTGATCAAAGAAGAAGATTATATGAAAATATCTTTGTTTGTCGCTACTTAGCATTGATAATTATCATAGCACCATTCTCTAACCTCAAAAGTACACTTCGCTATCTTGGAGTAAAGTTCATGAGCAATTTCATTGGGGTCATTCGCGCGTCTATGTTTTGACCCTCAAATATGTGGTATTTAATTGTTGTCCTTCAGTACTTTAAGTAACAAAAAAGTGGCTGAAAACATCCCTAACATTAAAAAAAAAAAAAAAAAAAAAATCGGTGGCATAGGCTTATATTTTCATATCATAATATAACACAAGTTATGTCTTACAAAGCTGTAACGACCTGTTTGATCGTTATTGCCCTTGTGACCCATTTGTCCCCGTTGACCCTTCCCCAAGCCCTGGTAGTATGATTTTGACCCGCGGGAATGGGCGACATGATTCCTGAGGTAATCGGGCGAGTTTTATTGTGACTTATGAGAATTAGAACCTTAAAGTGAAAAACCTTCGACCGATAGTTGACTTTTGTGTAAACAAACTTTTTTCGGAAATTCATCGATTCTATGAGGCCCGGAGGGTTGATTATGACATGGTGGGGGTATTCAGTTCGATTCCCGAGGCACTCGAGCATTTTGCGCTAAGGGTTGAAAAGTTAGTTTTTGGCCGTGGGGGGTTGACCCGGTCAAATAGACCTCTGATGGGAATTTCGAGACCACGAGTGAGTTCGTAGCATGTTTTTATGTATGTGTGCATATCTGTTTTGTATCTGGGAGGTCTCCAGTGGATGTTGGGATTTGGGGTGAACGTGGTGAAAAAACGCAATTTCCTTTGGTTTCGGTGTCTCGCCCCTGACGCGACTAGGTGGGCCGGCCGGACCGCCTCGGCGGGCTTGGTCCGCAGGCGCGGAAGTTCTGTTGTTTTATTGAAATCTGCCCCAGCAGATGGTCCTGTGCGAGGCGAATCCGCAAAAGCGGAACCACTTCCACTGGAGCGGAAGACGCTGAATCAGAGTCATTAAATGCCTAATTCGAACCATTCATTTTCCATTCCCAAAATTAATCTCCAAGTGACTCAAGGGAGATTTGAAGTGTTTTCTGAGTGGATTCATCTTGGGGTAAGTCTCTTCCACCTTGTTCTTAATTATTTACCTTCCTAAGCTTGAAATCTATGGTGAAATCTAGAAAGCTAGTCGGGGAAAATCAGTCTTAATCTTAAACTTGTTAATTGAATATTAGGCTATGAATGTAAGATTAATTGATGGATTTGGCTAATCTAAGCATGTAATTTCATTAATTAGTACTAATAAGCTTGAATCTCTAATTAGAGTTGAGAAATTGATTATGGAAAATTAGGGTTTATGCCTATATTGGGGGTTTTTCTCTTGAATGATGAAATCGATCAATAATTGAGCTTAATTAGCAATTGGAGAGTAGAATTGAACTTCTAGAACGTTGGGTCACCAATTCCATTTTTGAAATACCCGTTTTACCTTTGTGGGCCCGATTTCCCTCTCTTGCTTAGTTGATTTTTTATTCAAACGAATGTATAGCAATATGGGTACAGTTATTCCCCGTTTCTAACTTAGATTCCGATAATGACTAGACTTTGAGTATTCGGAGGCTCTTCGGAAGGGCAAGGCTCAGATTTGACGGTTCGTGGCACCAGCTCGGTATCGAGGTAGGTTACAACTTACCTTTTGGTTAGACTTCAGTTAGCGAAGTGTCACGACCCTAATTACCGATCGTGCGGGCACCTACCTTATTATCACTAGTAGACGAACCCTTATCCGTTAACCCATTAATCATTAGCCAATTTTAACTTCTTTAATCATTTATACTTAAACAATCAATGATCATGTGAATGAATAAATAAATAAACAATTCATAATTAATAGATAATATAAGTGTGGAAGTCTAACTATTACACAAAATCTAAAAGTCATCGCAAGGACTCTAACTAACAATGTCTAAAGAATGAAGTATATCTCAACTATAATAACAAACGATGTCCGGAATAAAAATAGACATCCGGAAAGAGAGATCTTCTGTGTGGCATGGCAGTGACGAAGCTCATCCCTGGATGCGATCGAGCAAAACTAGCTTCAAGCTAGAGATGTAATCGATGAAATCTCGTGGAACACAATCGCACTCAAAAAGTGGTGCGAAGCAAGGTAGTATCAATACAAACACTATGTCCGTAAGCATCATAGGCCGACTAAGATTAGTTCACGCATATCGAAAAGATAAAATCAACAAGATAGATAGATAGGCACTTAATACTCAAATCCAAGTCACGTAATATCTCATGAGTCACAAACCACATTTAAGCTTCTAACCCTCAAGTCCGTCAAGTTTCAATAATCTTACCGATAATCACAAGCCCAAGTTCCTTTCCTGTAGGTAGGTTACTAATCCACAATTTTACACTCAATAGTCATCATTATATTACAATAGGCATTTAACATCCATACCAAAATCAGAAACAAACGACCATATAGTAATGCAGAATAAAATGTGATGATGTGCAATGCAAAGTATGATGGTGTGCAATGCAATGCACTGGCCAAATACACACTGTACACACATGCTACTGATGTCATAGCTCAGTAGTCATGACATGTAGGGGACCCATGGTGTCCATGTACCACTCGTTCGAACACTCCTCGACCTCCGAGCCATAAATCCTCCGTTCCAAAAAGAGCTCGGACCGGATCTACATCATATACCACTCGTTCGGAACACCTCCTAGACCACATCGCGCCTGCCCTCCCGAAATTTACCTCGACTCGAGCTTACACACCATCCGTTCGGAAAGAGCCTCGGACCCGAGCCACTCGATTATACAAGTTAAACATCAGTACATGCTCTTAATGAGCGATTATCAAGTAGTATATTATTTTCATCAAAAAGATCATATTAGCTTCTTCACAATTTCAAACAATGTATGTCTCAATGTATTTTAGTTCATTAGTATGTACGGACTTTGAACAATTAGCAATATCAATGTCAAACACAAGGCATCATGCCACAAGCCGTTCATGAATCATTTTCGAACCATTTCCATCATGTATGGGTGTATAAATGCATAAATGAGTGTAAGCATGGTAAATTAAGGCAACCCAATAAAGCAACAGTGAAGGTGCAAGTCACAAGGCCACAAGTCATATCAAGACTTAGATCAACTCAGCTATGAAATGAATCATACAAATTGTCTCAACCAACATAATAGTCTATGTCCCTTTTTACTTACACACGTAGCAAGTACGCCGCACCACTAAGTCTTGTATCACCAAGAAGCTCCACTTTTCTATATATTATCGTCAACAGTAAATCATACATCAAGTTTTCATCTACGTACTGTCATAACTTTATAGCACAATTCAAGCCTAAACTCATTATCCTTCCTTTCGCTGATAATTTATGTCACAATAAGATAGAAGTTAGTACAACCCATAGCACCACACAACAATTTAGGTAATAAGTTCAATCACAAGAACAAGGCAACAAGCCTCCATCAAACAAACTAACAAGAATCCATCCCGAATCGCCACAGTATGAATACAACTACACCTCATATTTCAGTACATAAAGTAATGGCGACAAGCCCATAAAATCAGAAGTCATACCAACCTAGCTAATAGCCAACCACAACACCATGTCCGAAGACCTAATCATGCTTTCTCCCGTCAACTCTACACATTACATACATTTCGCTAATCAAAGTCTAATTCAAGTAAGCCATAACCTACCTCGAATGCAGAGCAGGAGCCACGAACTACTCCGCACGAGCCTTCTGTTTCTGAAGCACCTCATAACGGTCAAAGTCTAACAATATGATGCTGAGTAAGCAACAAACCATGTATTTAAACAAGAACAATAATTTGGGGAAGAAGACCCACTTACTTTTACCCTTTTCAATTGGTGAGACGATCCATTAATGGTGAATTTATCATAACTTCTATCTCTATAATCATTAAACTTCAATTCGTGGGTTTTCTAATCAATTTTACCCCTTTCAAACATATTTTAGGACAAAGCTTCCATTTTTATTAGAACCCTAAGTCTCAATTCACTTAGTATATGGTTCTAAGGACTCAATTCATGATTAGGAGGAGTTAATCTAAGCCATTAGAGGATAAATAAGTGATAACTACCATAACCCATCAAGTTTAGAAGGTTTATAAATTTCTAGGGTTTCTATTACAATTTCACCATTAAAGACCCACAAGAGGGATGACAATCATGAAGGAGAAACGGAATGATAGAACGGGATAGATGAGACTTACCTCTCAAGAGTTTCTTGCCCTAGCTTGGAATTTCGCCTTAAGTGCTTGTTGGGAACTGTGTTGGTGTTTTATGAATTAAGGATGGGAGACTAAGTGTTGTAAAAAAAGCCATCTTTTTCCGCTGGCATTGCAGCCGGATCGTTTCACCGCTATGGCGGTCAAGTGACCGCTATAGCAGACCAAGGGAATCCGCATCACCACTATGGTGGTCCATCCACAGCCATATCGCGGTATCGCCGTAGCGGCCAACCGCCCGCCACAGCAGCCACTGCTAGCGGCCATCCACCGCTATAGCGGTACCACTGCAGCGGTACTCCCACCGCCACAGCTGTCCTATTTGGGTAGTGAGCTTAACTTTTTGTCCAGTTTTTCCCCCTATCACCCAACATTTCATCCGAGGCCTCAAAAACACAAACAAAACATGCAAATATACATAAAGACGTCATACGAATCCACCCGTGGCCTCGAAATTCCTAACGGAGTTCTAATTCTCTACGTCATCCCCCGACGGACTCGATAAAATTAAATAACAACCATAAACAAGTCAAGTTTCAGCTCTTGAAGCACGGCCGAGTTTCTATTAGCTCGTTCTACCTTAGAAAGGTTATTTGGTGGGGTGATCTCATACTCGCATAACGACCGGAAGAATTCGTTACACGAAGCATATGTAGGAATTAGTCATTGACGGAGAAAGAATGTTAATCCTTCGGGTATGAAGTTGGAATGGATATTCTTAGGTTGGTATTGTTGATAACCTTATGGGCTTGTTGCCTCATTTATTACGATTTGGCTTGTTTCCATAAGGGTGGTGTTGGGATTGTTTCTTAATTGTCATGTTGTTGTGACACATTCGTCTCTCACTTATCTTGGCATTTATCATGGATGGGGGAAAGAACTTGATTCGGTATTTATATTGTGATATGGGCTTATGTAGAGGCACGATTGAGATTTGATATGATTTCACTTGAGATTGATATTTTGAATAGCAGTCATACTCATTTTACATGATACATTGATATGATCAATGGTTGGTACTGGTGATTATAAGTGACAAAGGAACATCTGCGATTTGACATGGAAGCCACCTTTGGGTTGTGTGCAGAGTGGCTTGTGCTGTGGAAGTCACCTACAGCAGTGTAGTGAGTGAAAAGTACATGGACATGGTCCTCCATGGGTCATGACTATCGAGACATGGAGGATATCCATCCGTAGCATGTGTGTACGGAGACAGACAGTTGGCCAGTGCATCTCATTGTATTGCATATGCACTCATTTATCTCATTCATATATATATCATTTGATTCTGCTTTAGTAATTATATCACGTGTGTTGTTCTGAACTTGGATTGTGTTGTGATTGTACTTGACTACTCACATGCCTATCTTTCAGTTCCTTTCTTTTATGTATGTTATCTAACTGTTGTCGGCATATGATACCTACCGGTACATGGTGTTTGTACTAATACTACTTTGCTGTCTCTTTTTCTAAGTGCAGAGTTCATAACGAGTTCCTCCTCAAAGCACCTCGTGAGCCGTCCAAGGTACGGGGCTTAGATTGTCCGGGTGAGCTTAATGGATCCCGCTGCCCGGAGACTCTTCTATCCTATTGTCTTTATTTCTTATTCTGAGACAAATTTATTATTCAGATTTGTATTTCTAAATTTATGTATTTAGTTGCTCTTGTACTATTTAGTCCAGATCTAGGGGATTTATGTTGTAGTATTCCGTATATTTAGTTATTTATGATTTGAGACTAATTTATCTATTTATTTACTTACTTATGTTTGTGTCACGACCCAACCCCGTAGGTCGTGACTAGTGCCCGAGCTGGACACTCGTATACACCTGTTACTATAATCGTTCACAACTAGCATACGTCTCAAAACTGTCACATATATATATACATACCACAGCAACCTGTCTCCTGAGGAGTTACAACTTTCAACAGACGACATCGTACATAAGCCGGCAAGGCTATTATAATATAGGGGAACGTCCCAGCCATACACGAGCCAACAAGGCTATCATAACACACGGCTTTCAAAACATATATATATATATATCTACGCAAGCCGACAAGGCTGCCACTACACACAATATCTCAAGACATATATATACGCAAGCCGACAAGGCTGCCACTACGAATGGGAACGTCCCAAAACATAAGTCATACGTACGTAGCCGAACGTTAACTATATATACAGACCCACACATATGTCCGCCGTACCTCTAAGAGTATCAAGTGTGACATATGACGGGACAGGCCCTCGCTGTACCCCCGAATAAACATATACATATATCGAAGACGCGCAAAAAGTCTAGGCTCCGAACAACGGAGCACTCCAAGACACCGAGTAAGCCCTAAGGGAGGATCACCAAATCGAGTATCCGTACGCGGGCACGAGGGGCACGACCCCCGAAAAGGTGGTCAAGTATTTTAATATGTCGAGCATGTAAAGCATGAAATACAGTAAACAGGATCATACTGAAATAAGGAGTGTAGAAAACTAGTACAATAACCAGAAAACCACAAGGCTTACCTTTGAAACATAAATCATGCGTGTCAATATCATACCCAACCCGTTATGGGACTTAGTGACATAATTAGATAATCATCCTGTACATATGCATATATAACGTGTCCCTACTAGTGAGGGGACTCGGTGAATAAAGTCATCATATACATATACATATAACGTGTCCCGCCCTCTAGTGAGGGACTCGGTGAATAAAGTCATCATATGCCATCGGCCGCCACCCCGTATCATCATATCATCATGTCATTATATCATCATATACATATACATATAACGTGTCCCGGCCCTCTAGTGAGGGACTCGGTGAATAATGCGGTGGAGGCGTGCACGAGAACATGTCCTGGCCCGGGACCCAGTGAAAGATGTAACAGTATGCACGAGCAGAGTAGTGAGTAACCATATGCATATAAATCATCTTTTGAGACTCAATAGATAAGTAGACTAATCAACGCTCAAGCAACAGGATAATAGTCACACTCAGTACTCTTTGAATATCATTACGAACTATATCAATAATGCCTCAGAGATCATAGACATGTATTAAGTTAATCGAGGTCAGCTTATAAAAGTTATGGACATTATTCATTATAGAATCTTTTAGGAATAGGGACTTTTATGCATCATTTACTATTTAATCATATAAAAGACTCGAGGGTAATAGCTCGATCATCCCGAGGGTTCTAACATCAAGAAGTGAATAAGAATCATAAATCATGCTCGGAACTTGCGAATAGAATTTCCCCAAAGCTCATATCATATCATACTTACATCTAGGACATGCCAAAAGAAAGAAAGGGTAGGCTTTACATACCTGGAAGCTTACTTTTCACTTTCCAACTTACTTCTCGTCTTGCAATCTACGTATGATCATTCATAGTCCCGTAATCTACATATAAAACCATTCATACTATTATTAGGCTTGTCGTCATATGCTTATCTTAAGCCTCCAAATTAAATTCTTAAAGAATTTTGCCGAAATTCGAGCGACATTTCCCCTATATCATTTGCATCTCCCAATTCGGTATATCACCACAATAGCCCAACCACAAATAAATCTCAACACAACATGCATATCCATAACACCTCGTAATACTTTATAACGAGCGACAAGCTCGAATTAGAATCCGTATTCTCCATAGCACCTTTTCGTATGTTTCCTTCTTAACCTTAAAATATTCTCAATATGATAAAAGCATTATTTACTACATATCCCAGCTTGTATCATATAATTACAACAAGAAGAACAGCCCCAAACTCCAATTCTATCACATGACAATTCTATTCGCAAGTTCGTATTAATTCATCTAGCAACGTAAATACGACTTGGGTAAATCAAATAAATCTAGGAGAGAGGATTCTTTACCTTATATGCCAAGAAATAATCTTCTTCCGCCTTACTTCACTTCGAAGAAAGCCCAAATTCAACAACGCATCGAAACGGAACAACGAGATCGAAGCGGCGAGCAAAACCCGTAATTAAATTGGATAACGTTGCTGTTTTGGTTTGGAACAAGCTAACGTTGCTGCCCATTTTTCTTCCTCAAAATACGTTGTGTTCCATGGAAAATTAGTTGATGCTCCCTTTGTTTTCCTTCATGTAAAATGCTAACAATGATATATGGAGTCTATGCAATCTTTGGTCTTCAACAAATTGTCTAAGTGAAAGTATGAATTCCAAGATGTAAGTAATACTAGAATATAGAATCATGTTGCTGCTAGCTTAAGAAAACTAACGTTGGAAAGTACCAACTCAAGGAAGTCTTTTTCCTTTCTTTAATTAGAAAGTGGGGCCCACTTTAAAATTGCATGAATTCAAATTCCTCTATGAATGCCACCAGATCCGTATACATGTATGAGTCATTATTCATTTCATAATATTGTACCATGTGTAATAGGTGTTAGGTACTTATCCACTAGGAATATTAATTAATCCCTTTCTATTTTTCACTACAATCCTAAATTAGCCAATTACACATAATTAATTTCTTGATCTCAATTCACTTTAGTAACAATTATTTTTAATACACTTCATATACTCATTGCCACGATTATGTGACGTAGCACTAGTGCATAGCCCCTTTTGGTACACACAAAATATTATTCTCGATCACCGTGGTCACACTTGTTAAGTCCTAAATTATTTCGGGACCTCAAACTAAGGTACGCCGAGCTCTCGACTTTCATCCTTGAATATGAACGAATTCTCCGAGCTCGGGTAAATTTGCTCATGTTGGACGATTAAATTCTTCTAGTCCAAAAATACGGGATATTATAGCTTGGACCGTATTTCGCTTAATGAATGTTGAAACTCGACAAAACTTATTTTCTTCGATTGGTTTAACTTCAAATCCTTACGATACGTGTGTACTATCACTTTAACCACCTATAAACTTGGGGGATAACCTCGTGTCCGTTAGTAGTGTCATTGGACTCGCACGCTTTCCGACGTACGAAAATGCGGAATGTAACATCCTTCCCCCCTTTAGAACATTCGTCCTCGAATGTTAAACTAATCCTGTATAAGTATACTGGCTATGGTGATCTCATGACGAATCAATTACTCTTCTATCATGTCGTGTCTTTCCTTGCTTAACTTACCTACACTTGAAGCTTAAGTCGAGTTTTTCTTATTTTGAGTTTATCTTTCCTGCAACATTGTAGAATAGGTACTGTCTTTCCATTTGGTAGGTTTACCGTTTCATATTGGTCCCTCCTGTTTTGTCTTCTACTCCCACTCTTTACTTAGATCGTATAGTCCACAGTGTACCTCCTTTTTGGAGTCACCATTTTGATCCCCTGGCATGCGCTATCTGTAACATTCCCTTCAAATAATTGAAAACGAGTTTCTTCCTTGGTAATGACTCTCGATTGTAATACTCCCTTAATTCCACAGGAATATTCTTTCAAGAGATATAAGTGAGTCACCTTCCTGATGACCTTACATTGCTCTGCTGTTCACCATATTCCGGAATCTTTAGCTCTCATGTATCCTTCTCGACTTCTTTTTAAAAGACTTTCGCCGTCACTCTACTTTTTTAGCTCTTTAATCTCAATCCTTAGAGTTGGCTATCAAGTAGCGCTGGAATTCCCTCATATAATAACTTTACATAGTTGTTCCGTGCTTTAACTATCTTCAATTGGTATAATTTCTGAAAGAATTTGATATATAAATTCACCATCTTTAGCAACCAGCTAGTTCTGATCGTCTTACTTAAACCATTTTATAATTCCTTTAACCCAACTTATAACACTTTAGGCACATTATCTCGTGTCATTTCTTTATCTTTAATTCAAACTTTTTCTATTGCCTCTTTACTCAAATTTAGCTCTCAGCTTTTCTGTCACACGTTATATTGCAATCTTTACAAGAATATGCGAAGGTGCTCAAATTAGCCCAAGAAATACCTTAGCGTCGTTTCACGAGTCTTCATGCTTTACCGTGCCTTCCCCTCTCGTATCTTTCGATCGGCATCGGGGCTCAACTATGGCCATGTCCTATTTACCCTCAACACTAATTCTATCTCGATAATTTAGCTTAACCTATCTTTACATCTTTCCTTAATGTACCCAAAATATCGTAACCGAATTGTTATTCTTTTGAATCCGCACTCTTATCAAGTACTCACTTGGTCTCATCCTTAGCATACAAATATTCGTAGGTTGCATAACTATTCTTGTACCACTTGCATAAAATATATCCAATCTCAGTCATAGTCTTTCTTTCTCCTGGTTCATTCTGCTTTACACATCTCATCCGTACTAAAGCTCGCTCGTAGCCTATCTTGTCATACTCCTTTCCCTTTTGGTTTTCTCACTCCCTACTATAGGAGGTTTTCTATTCCTTCTCCTTTGTTACTTATAGGTCGCAATATCATAAGCGAACAATTCTATTGCCAACATCTTAGCCTCTAATCCGGCATAGCATTGCTATCCTTTACAATGTCTCTTAAGTTACTCGTTACCACTCTCTTATCGTATTCTTTCCTTTCTTACAAGCACCCACTTTTTAATGTCATATTATTCAAGATCTTTACAAAAATTCTCAACACTGCCTCAAATACCATCCTGACTTCTGCCCATTTATTGTTGGCTTTTAGATCTTACTAACTTGTCTCAGCAAGGGGTCTCACTTGAAGCTCAAGCATCCATATTAAATATATTACAGTGTCAATTGTTTCCATCTTATGCTTGTATTTCTCTTATCCGCTTCCCCCCTTTAGGGTGTACTTATACCATTATCCGTTTATACTTTGCCCCATGTCCCTATTTCCAATCTCAATTAAGCAGCATTTTTCTTTTTTTATTCCAACGATAAGTGTCCAAAGTTCTCTTGAAATATTATCTTTATCTGACCTATATCATCCGTTTCCTTGGATGAATTTATAATACACCATTTGTTCCTCAAGCCTACCGTCTTTGTCCTTAAGGATTCCACTATTTTCGAGGTGAAGTCGTATACACGCGGTACTCTTTATGCCTTATGCCCTTTTACCCTTGGTGTGTGCTCGGTCTCGACTTCTAACTTTTCAATCATATCAAGTTCATCTTAATAATGGTCTTTATCTTATCACAATGCCGTCGTATTACACCTTTAAGTTCATAACTATGTATTCCCCTTTCGTTCCATACTCGTACTCGCTAATTACGTCTATCTTGTGCTTCTACGTTAGAATTCCCTTATCATTCCTCCCGTCTATGTCCATTTGTTATTACGCAGACACAAGGAATCTTATCTTACCTTTGTATCCTTCGAACACATTGCTTCCGCATAATCTCTTTCTCATTTTCAAAACGTATTCTGTTCATCCATGTTTATTCTTATCATACCAATCAATTTTCTAGCACTCATTTTACCTTGTTTCTCATCCCTTCTATAGTTTGGTCTTTCACAGTCCCGTCACTTATAGTATTCGTGTCCTTGGCTACACATGTCATGATTTATTACTACACTGTTATCTCGCTCTCTTCTTATTTCCCTCTTTCAATCAACTCCTTCTTTTCTGGTGCTCGCTATCATTTCCGTTATATCATAATCTTTATTCTGAACTTTCCCTATAGAAGAACTTTATAACTCCTTCTTATTCGTCCTATAACTCGCTTGTATACTTTAGTCACATAGGTCACGTCATATCCTTTAGTCACCTCCTCACTAGGGTTAACTTATTTTCATAACAATCCTCATTATATTCACATTATACTCTCGTTCGTAATCAATTTATATAGTATAACACTTCTTAACCTTTTACCCTTTTACGGTCGATCTTATCCTTAATATCTCACTGTACCTGCCCTATCAGTACATTCATATCCGTCACAATTCTTTTTCCTCTATGCCCTTGTCGCCATCATACTATTACTTCTTTTAACTATTAACTCATCATATTTTATCCCTGCTTATCAATTCAGCCGATACCTTAATATAACACTCTATCAAAATTTGCCAGCCTTTTCTAAATTTTCTCTTAGTACCGCAAGCCCTTTCCAAATTCTTCTTACCATATCGATATCGACCTCCTAATTATTATTATCATCAATTCAGCAATTAACTCCTTTCTCAAGGTCAGCCGTACTCGTAGCTTAGTCAAATCTTGTCACTACTATTGGCACGACCTTTCAAGACATATTACAAACCTATATCTTATTCTCTTTTTACTTCTAAGAAAATTTTGGCAGAGTTTCCTCTGTAATTGTTACTATCTCAAAACCTGCACGCAGGAAATACCAACAATGCCTCACAGGGCCAACATATATTTATATATCATATCATATCACAGCCACACAGGGCTCCCAATATCAACAACAGTATGAAAATGATGAACTTACCTCGTGTGTTCTTGATTAACTCAAACTGCACCTGTTACACTTTCTTGTTTACTCTCCCTTTCAATATTCAACTTTACATTTCAATTGCACCTCAATACCTTACCCGACATATACCTTTCATACTTTTACTTACCTGCGTGCTTTGTAACTTCCAATATCGTCGGTCGCCTTCTTCTATCGATGCCGTTCTTCTGCGTGCTTTGCTGTCTCTTTTTCTAAGTGCAGAGTTCATAGCAGGTTCCTCCTCAGCACCTCGTGAGTGGTCCCTAGGCTGGGCTTAGATTGTCCTGGGTGAGCTTCTAATCGATCCCGCTGCCCGGAGACTCTTCTATCCTATTGTCTTTATTTCTTATTCTGAGACAAATTTATTATTCAGATTTGTATTTCTAGATTTATGTATTTAGTTGCTTTTGTACTATTCAGTCTAGATCTAGGGGATTTATGTTGTAGTATTCCGTATATTTAGTTATTTATGATTTGAGACTAATTTGTCTTTTTATTTACTTACTTATGTTTGTGTTGGACATTAAATAAGGGAAGGGTTCGCCCACCGAGGGGGTTAGCGTGGGTGCCCGCTCGACCCACGAGTTGGGTCGTGATAAGTTGCTATTAGAACCCTAGGTTACCCGGTCTATAAGTACAAGAGCATTTCTAGTAGAGTCTTGTGGATCAGTAGGATGAGCTTCGTACTTATCTGTGAGAGGCTATAGGACATTTAGGAAATTTTGAATTCTGTAACTCTTTCGTGGTACTTTATTCAAATTGGTATTTAGAATATTCGAATTGGCATTTGATTCACTTCTATTTTCTCACAGATGGTAAGGACGCGCGCTGCCATTGCTAGGGATGAGGTGCCCGAGCCCGCCGTTAGGGTCGGAGCACGAGGACGAGGTCGCACGAGAGGTCGTGTCCGTGCCAGAGAACGTGGTGCCACACCAGCCAGGGGCGGGGCCTCTGCGGCTAGTCAGAGGTGTGTCCGATCAGCATCGCCAGAGCGTCAGTCAGAGCGCCAGCCTGCACGTAAGCATGCAGTTGAGGGAGGGCTGGGACCAGCCCAAACTCATCCAAGGTGATTTCGACTCCAGCACTTCAAGACACCATGGCTCGTATTCTGCTACATCTTGATGGACAGCATGTCGTGGGTGGCACACTACTCTAGGAGGGTCGTAGACTAGAGCAGGAGCGCAGACTCCTGGGCAGGGCCAGACTCCGAGGATACAGCCTGCTGCTGCTATGGCCCTTCGGATTGATGGGATTCCAGTACCTGCTGGTGCTTCTAGGCCCGCTGCTGGCCCAGTTATGACCCTTGGAGATAAGGATCTGATTGGTAGATTTATGAAGATGGAACCGCTGAGATTCTTTAGTACACTGAGTGAGGATGCGTATGAGTTTGTTATAGACATGCATGAGAGGTTGTATAATATGGGGATTGTTGAGTCCCATGAAGTTGACTACGTGTCCTATCAGTTGCGTGGGGACGCGAAGACTTGGTGGAGGTCTTTCATTAATTGTCGGCCAGTTAGGTCGCCTCCACTATCTTGGGCACAGTTTCATTAGGTATTTCTAAAGAAGTACGTTCCCTGTACTCTGAGGGACCAGAGGAGAGCTGAGTTTATCCACCTACAGCAGAGGGGTATGTATGTATCTGAGTATGAGGATTCCTGTCCTTGGCGCGTTATGCTACATAGTTGATTCCTACTGAGACAGAGAGGGTCAGGAGATTTATGGGCGGACTGGTACTTCCGTTACATGTGGCGTGTCTTTAGCTTGTCGCCATAGATGCTTCCTTTCAATCCGTGGTGGGGGTAGTGATAAGAAGTCCCGTTAGTATGGTAGCTACAGTGGGACGACTTCAGAGGTGGGGGCCAGTCAGCTGGACATTATCATCTGCATTCTAGCCACTATATTCAGTCAGCGCTACAGACTTCTTTAGGTGGTCCTTCGAGGCAGAGTGGGTATGGTTCAGGGCAAGTTTCTGGAGGCTTTTATTCTCGGCCAGCAGACCGAGGAGGTTACACCGGTTCTTCAGCTTCAATGTTTCAAGCTCTGCTATCTAGAGTTTGCTATGCATGTGGTGATACCGGGAACATTGCTAGAGAGTGCCCCAGGTCAAGACAGAGTGGAGCCCAGTAGGGTTCCAGATTCCAGACCCCTAGGACTCCGGCATCTTCTAATAGCCAGGGTGGTTCTTTTAGTAGAGGCGATGCTTAGACAGGCCGCGGTGGTTCGCAGTCCTCTAGGGGTGGATATCAGTTAGGTAGGGGTGATTCTCAGGCTTCCAGAGGAGGAGCTCAGTCTGGCCAGAGCGGTTGTGGTGGTGCCCATTGTTATGCTTTACCTGGCAGGCTTGAGGCCGAGGTGTCTGATGTTGTTATCACAGGTACTATTTCTGTTTGTCACTGGGCTGCTATAGTCTTATTTGATCCAGGGTCTATTTTCTCTTATGTGTCTGCTTATCATTATGTGGGTTGGGATTTGGTTTTTGACCGACTCGACGTACCTATTCAAGTGTCTACTCCGGTTGGAGATTCGGTAGTGGTTGATCGAGTCGATCGATCCTGTTTAGTTACCTTTATAGGTTATGACATGTGAGTAGATTTCGTGATTCTGGATATGGTAGATTTCGACATTATTTTGGGCATGAGTTGGTTGTCCCCTTACCATGCGATGTTAGACTATCACGCCAAGACAGTTACGCTAGCCATGCCGGGTATTCCTAGACTTGAGTGGAGGGGTAATCCTAGTCCCGCCCCGAAGAAGATTATTTCCTACCTCCGAGCGAAGAAGTTAGTTGATAGAGGATGTTTGGCCTACTTGGCCTATATTTGTGATACTAGTGTTGACACTCCGTCACTTGAGTTTGTGCCTGTTGTAAGCGAGTTCGCGGAGGTGTTCCCTACAGATTTTTCAGGTATGCCACCCGATCGTGACATTGACTTCTGCTTTGATCTAGAGCCGAGCACTTGCCCTATTTCCATTCCGCTATATAGGATGGCATCGGCCGAGTTGAGAGAGTTCAAGGAGCAATTGCAAGATCTTCTGAGTAAGGGTTTCATCAGACTAATTATCTCCCCTTGGGGCGCTCCCGTGCTTTTTGTGAGGAAGAAAGATGGGTCGATGTGGATGGTATTGATTACCACCAGTTGAACAAGGTCACCATTTGAAATAAGTATCATATTCCCTGCATTGATGACTTGTTCGACTAGCTTGTGGTGCTTTAGTGTTCTCTAAGATTATTTGAGGTTAGGTTATCATCAGCTGAAGATTCGGGCTGAGGTTATTCCGAAGACATCTTTTAGGACTCGTTATGGTCATTATGAGTTCCTTGTTATGTCTTTTGGGCTTACGAATGGCCCGGCAGCTTTCATGGATTTGATGAATGGCATTTTCAAACATTACCTGCATTCCTTCGTCATAGTCTTCATTGATGATATTTTGGTGTATTCCCGAAGCAAGGAAGAGCATGAGCCTCATTTGAGGATTGTTCTTGGTTTGTTGAAGGAAAAGAAGCTTTATGCCAAGTTGTCTAAGTGTCAATTTTAGCTTGATTATGTGGCATTCTTGGGCCACGTGGTGTCAAAGGATGGGATTATTGATCCCAAGAAGATTGAGGCTGTTAGAGACTGGGTGAGGCCCACTTCAGTGATTGAGATTCGTAGCTTTGTGGGTTTGGCGAGTTTAACCGTCGGTTTGTGAAAGGGTTTGCTTCGATTGGTTCTCACTTGGCTCGATTGACTCTTTTCTAGTGGTCTGATGCGTGTGAAGAGAGCTTACAAAAGTTCAAGACCTTGTTGACTACAGCCCCGATTTTGGCATTACCCGTGAAGGGTAAGGATTTCTCCGTGTATTGTGATGTGTCGCGTGTTGGGTTGGGGGCCGTGTTGATGCAAGAAGGCAAGGTCATTGCTTATGATTCTAGCTAGTTGAAGATTCATGAGAAGAACTACCCTACTCATGATTTGGAGTTGGCAACAGTAGTCTTCGCTTTGAAGATTTGGAGGCATTACTTATATGGGGTCCATTATGAGGTATTCACTGATCACCGCAGTCTACAGCATGTGTTCAACCAGAGGGATCTCAATTCTAGACAGCGTAGATGGATGGAGCTGCTTAAGGATTATAATATCACCATTTTATACCATTCGGGCAAAGCTAATGTGGTAGTTGATGCATTGAGCCGAAAGGCAGTGAGTATGGGAAATTTAGCTCGATTGATTGCTACGGAGCGTCCTTTAGCCATGGAGGTTCAAACTCTGGCTAACAGTCTTGTGTGACTTGATATTTCGGATCCAGTCAGGGTTTTAGCATGTGTTGAGGCGACGTCGTCTCTTTTGGAGCAGATCAGGGCACAACAGTTTGATGATACTAAGTTGTGTAAGATTCGTGATAAAGTGTTGAGTGGTGAGTCCAAGAAGGACATGCTTGATTATGAGGGGGTCTTGAGGATCAAGGGACGTGTGTGCGTTCCTCGTGTAGGTGGTATGATTCGCTTGATATTGGAGGAGGCTTATAGCTCCAGATATTCTATTCATCTGGGTGTGAACAAGATGTATCGTGATTTGAGACAACACTACTAGTGGGGCAGGATGAAAAGAGATATTGCAAATTTCGTCACTCAGTGTTTGAATTTCCAATAGTTAAGTATGTGTCACGACCGAGGAGGCCGCGGACAGCACGAGCTAACTGCCGAGCACCACTCATTCTAACACTCGTCATACTTATCCTGCATACATTTATTGCCCTCACACATGTAGTCATAAGGAAAACCATTTTCAATTGGAAACATATCCACATTTGTATGCATAAGCCCTCCGGCTATCAAAATAATATATATACGATGAGGGAAATCATGAGACCATACCACCCACACATACGTATCTACAAGCCTCTACTAGAGTACTAGACATAAGGACGGGATAGGACCCCGCGCGTGCCTTAATGTATGTACATTTAATAATAAATCAAATAGCACCTCCTTAATAATGGAGTGCTCTCATAAATCCGCTATCAGCCACATGGATCGGGATCACCTCCTGCTACCTGTGGGCATAAACACAGTGTCCAAAGAAAAAGAGCGTTAGTACGAACATTGTACTGAGTATGTAAGGCATAAACAATAATGATACATCAATGAAACCAGGAGACATCAGGTAAGGAACAACCTGTAATTGACTATCATTTAAGAATGAAATAGTGCATGCTAACTTACTTCATAAACATCATCATATCAAGCGTATGCATATGTGTATAGTCGCCCGACCATATAGGTACGGTGTGATAATCATTAGCCCGCGTCCAGGCCTTCCGCATCCGGGATAACCATCTCATGCCGCCCACTAGTGGTGTTTGCCCATGCCATCTAGACATAGTGTATACGCTGCCCGCCTTAGCGGTGTCTGCCCGGCCATATAGGCACGGTGTAATATCATCGTTATGTACTCATTATAATGCATGCATAGGAACTCAAAGACAACGATACTTTATCGGGGTGACATAAGGTTGTGAACCCCCCGATCCCATTGCGGGAGTTTCATGGGGTGCCCCGCCTCACCTTAAAGGAATTAGCATATGTGAGATTAGCATAAAGAATCTGACATCAATTAATCATATTTAGGATCATTAGCTAGGAAGCATCATATCACGAACTTTAGAATCTTTAGACTTAAGCTCATCATCATCATTTTCATAATCATAACGTATATCTTATCTTTATCTCATATGAGGCCCTTTCACGAACATAGACTCATAATTTTCGAATGTAAGTCATGGAGAATACAGAAAATTTGCCATAAGATTCATGCCCTTAGAAAGGAAGCGGACTAGCCTCACATACATTTTCGTGTACCTACTACATCACTCAACGTTCCTCTCATTCACGTTTCTACCTTCAAGAGAGTTCATACTAGCATTAGATAATCAATAACGTAAACACGCTTGAACTAAGGTTAGAGAAAATTTGGACAGCACTTCCTTTGTTTATACAACTTTCTCCATATCACATAGCAACTCCCAATCATCAATAATAACATTCGTAATATCATAATCGATAACTTTTGTCAAGTTCATCATTATCCAACTCCCACAATTTCCTCTCAAAAGTCATCCATAATCATGATCATAATACAACATTACATTCATCCTCATCTAATGTTTCTCCCATGTTCATAATATCATTTATAGCATAATCATAATCACAACATATCAAGAATCATGATTCATTCTAAGCTACCACTCAAAGATGTCACTATTCTCATATTTATGACCCATTTTCTATCTCCTTCTACAATCCAAGTCTTTCAACCTCTCAATACCTTAAACAACATGGAATGATCATAAAACTTACCTTAGATAGTGTGGAAACGAGCCTGGAGTGGAAACACTTAACTTGAGCTAAAACCCTAGTTCACTTCCAATGGGATTTCTTGCCTTAGATGAACCCCAATGAGTTTCTTGCACTTGGTTCTCTTGGTTTGATGATGGGTTGATCTTTGATTAGTCTTGATCTAGTGTTGATGAAATGTGTAGAACACTCTAGAGGCCCGAGAAGATGGAGAAGAGTTTGGAAATGAAAATAATGAAGAGGAACATCATCTTATACTTGGACTTAATTCAGCCCGTCGGGACTTCCACAGACACTTATACGGTCTGTATAACATTATACGGTCCGTATAAGTGACCGTACTTCACCATCAAAGAAATAACATTTCCGGTGGGTGCTATACGGACCCTTATACGGACCGTGTAATGTTATATGGACCGTATAAGCTGTCGTGTAACCCCATTTTCCTGAAATGATTTCCGTCGCTTCGTTTGATCTCCAATCCTTATGGAACCTTCTTGACACTTGTTTAACACTTCATTGACAATCTAAGGGACGTTATAACTCTTCTCCAAGACATCATTAAGTCATCATTAACTTGGTACTCGTAAATCTTTTCCGATACGTAACGTATACCATGCCTTTCTTGGAAAACTTCTTCTCTTACCTCAAACGTCATTGAATTCTCAATTAGGATCATCGAAGGTTATTAACTTACTTATCGAAACATCATATACTTCGTGCCCTTCGTTGGTCTATTCACTGTGCATCAACATGAAATTTTTCGAGATGTAACATTCTTCCCCCCTTTTAGAATATTCGTCCTCGAATGTTGAGTTCTCGGGAATTCTACCAAAATTTTGCCAGAGTTTCCCCTGTAATATGGCACTACCGTCCTGTCACAACAGCCCATAATAACAATGCCTCACAGGGCCATAACATAATAGCAATAAAGTTTGGCCAGACACGACCCATATGCATAAAAAGAGAACACACATACCTCATGATCTTGATGTTCCATCTTGGATCTCTCCCGGGGGCTGAAATAGGCGCAGGTACTTGGACTTCATATTTTCTTCCGCTTCCCAATTCATTTCTTCTCGGTTGTTATTTCTCCATAAGACCTTGACTGAAGTTACTTCTTTGTTTCTAAGTCTTCGTACTTGCCTGTCTAATATGGCAATCGGTACTTCTTCATAGACTAGCTTTTTCGTCACTTGGACATCATCTACCGGCACGATCCTAGTAGGATCTCCAACACACTTACGAAGCATTGAGACATGGAAAACCGGATGGACTGACTCAAATTCCGAGGGTAAGTCCAATTCATAAGCTACTTGGCCCACCTTACGGACAATCTTATAAGGTCCTATATATCGAGGACTCAACTTCACTTTCTTACCAAACCTCATTACTCCTTTCATTGGTGACACCTTTAAGAATACCCAATCATCAACTTGAAATTCTAAGTCTCGCTGCCGGTTGTCTGCATAAGTTTTGTGGCGACTTTGGGCTATCACCAATTGATCTCGGATGACTTTGACCTTTTCTACTGCTTGTTGAATCAACTCAGTGCCTATTAGCTGCACTTCTCCTACTTCAAACCACCCAATTGGGGATATACACTTCCTTCCATATAGAGCTTCATACGAAGCCATTTGGATACTGGAATGGTAGCTATTGTTATATGCAAATTCAATAAGGGGTAAGTGGTCATCCCAACTATCACTAAAATCTAGAATACATGCTCTCAGCATACCCTCCAAGGTCTGAATAGTGCGTTCGGCTTGCCCATCAGTTTCATGGATGAAATGTTGTGCTAAGCCTCACCTGAGCACCCAAACCTTCTTGAAAAGACTTCCAGAACTTGGCTGTAAATTGTGCCCCTCTGTATGTGATAATAGATATCGGAACACCATGAAGTCTCACAATCTCCTTAAGGTACAACATTGCATAATCTTCTGCAGAGTATGTGGTTCTGACTGGAAGAAAATGAGCGGCTTTCGTGAGTCTATCCACGATCACCCATATAAAGTCATACTTACTTCGGGAACGAGGTAACCCTACAATGAAATCCATGTTTATTGCTTCCCACTTCCAAGTTGGAATTTCCATTGCTTGCAATAATCCTCCCGGCTTTTGATGCTCGATTTTCACTTGTTGGCAGTTTGGAAATTAGGCTACAAAGTCTTAATGTCTTTCTTCATTCCATCCCACCAATACATTAACTTGAGATCATGGTACATCTTTGTTGCACCTAGGTGAATAGAATACCGAGAATAGTGAGCTTCTTCTAGAATTCAACGACGTAATTCTATAACATTCGGAACACATAGCCTGCCTCGGTATCTAAGAACTCCATCTATAGAAGTTTCAAATGGAGACTTCTCTTTTTCATGAAATGTGTCTCTATAATGGCTCAACTGAGGATCTTCATATCGACGCTCTTTCACCTCTATGTCCAAGGATGAAACAGTTGGATTATTGATATCAATTCCTGCACTACCTGAATCAATTAGACGAATCCCAAGACTAGCTAGCTGGTGGAGTTCACGAATTAATTCCTTCTTCTCCGGAGGAGCCTCACATAGGCTACCCATCGATCTGCGGCTAAGTGCATCAGCTACTACATTTGCCTTTCCGGGGTGGTATAAAATACTTACATCATAATCTTTCAGTAGCTCTAACCACTATCTCTATCGTAGATTCAACTCCTTCTGCTTGAAAATGTACTGAAGACTCTTGTGATCTGTGTAAATATCAATGTGAACACCATACAAGTAATGTCTCCACATTTTTAGTGCATGAATAACAGCAACCAATTCAAGATCATGAGTTGGATAGTTCTTTTCATGTTTCTGTAACTGCCTTGAAGCATAAGCAATGACTTTACCGTGCTGCATTAATACACATCCTAACTCAACACCAGAAGCATCACAATAAACAACATAACCATCGGCCCTTACGGGAGTGTCAAGATTGAAGTTAGCCTATCTTTCAATTCTTGAAAACTGCGTTCACAAGCATCATTCCACTGAAATTTAGCTGACTTCTGGGTTAGCTTCATCAATGGGGCTGAAATAGAGGAAAACCCTTCCACGAATCTCCTATAGTAACCTGTCAATCCCAGAAAACTACGGACTTCTGTAGGCGTTGTAGGCCTTGGCCAAGTCTTCACAGCTTCAATCTTCTGAGTATCCACTCGGATGCCATCATTTGAAATAACATGACCCAAAATGTCACAGAATTCAGCCAAAACTCGCACTTTGAAAAAATTTTGCATACAATTCTCGAGTTCGAAGAATTCCAAGAACGATACGTAAATGGTCTACATGCTCTGACTCTGTCCGAGAATATACAAGAATATCATCAATAAACACAATTACAAACAGATCCAAGAGAGGCCTAATTACATTATTCATCAAATTCATGAACACTGCCGGAGCATTAGTTAACCCAAATGACATCACCCGAAATTCATAACGGCCATTTCTCGTTCGGAGGCTGTTTTGGGAATATCTTCTTCTTTAACTCTCACTTGATGATAACCTGACCTTAGGTCTATTTTAGAAAACCACTTGGCACCCTGTAATTGATCAAACAAATCATCAATCCTCGGAAGAGGATATTTATTCTTTATCGTCACCTTATTCAACTGCCTAAAATCAATGCACATCCGTAAAGAACCATCTTTCTTTTCGCACAAATAGGATCGGTGCTCCCCAAGGTGATGAACTAGGCCTAATGAATCCTTTTCAAGTAAATCTTTCAATTGTGCCTTTAGCTCTTTCAACTTAAGAGCCATTCGGTAGGGAGGAATGGAAATAGGCTGGGTTTCTGAAAACACATCAATAGCGAAATCAATCTCTCTTTACGGAGAAAGACCTGGAAGTTCATCTGGAAATACATCCGGAAACTCATTCACCACCGCAACGGATTGGAAAGTTGGTGACTTTGCTTCGGTGTCATGAACTCGAACTAAGTGATAAATATAGCCTTTAGCTATCATCTTTCTTGCCTTAAGGTAGGAAATAAACCTACCTCTTGGAGATCTTTGTATTACCCTTCCATTCAAGCACGGGCTCTCCCAGAAATTGAAATCGAACTACTTTCATTCGGCAATCAACATTAGCATAACATGAGGCCAACCAATCCATACCCATAATCACATCAAAATCTAACATTTCTAGCTCGACTAAATCAACTTTAGTCTGGCGATCACATATCACAATTACACAATTCTTGTATACTTGTCTAGCTATCACGGGATCACCAACCGGAGTAGATACCTCGAAAGGTTTAATTGGCTCGGGTTTCACCCCAACACGACCAGCGATATATGGAGTGATATAAGATAACGTAGAACCCGGATCTATCAATGCATATACGTCATGAGAAAATACGGATAATATACCTGTAACCACATCCGGGGAGGACTCAAGATCCTGTCGTCCGGCTAAAGCATAGATGCGGGGCTGGATACCACCTGAACTGGACGCTCCCCCTCTGCCTCTACCTCGGCCTGCTGGAATCTGGGGAGTCTACCCTACCGGGCGCACTGAAGAAGAACCAGCCACTGATCCTGTGGGTTGAACCCCAACTCTACCACTCATCGACGGGAAATCTCGCATCATGTGCCCAACCTGGCCACAGGCATAACAAGCATCTGAACCTCGGCGACACTGACCAGAATGTAACTTACCGCACTGACTACATCGCGGTACTGGTGGTCTCCTCTGGCTATAATCACCCCCAAACTGAGAACCTGAGGCTCTCGAACTCTGACCCTGTCCTGAACGAGTGGAGCGGTCAAATCTCCTGCCCGTAAATCGAGAAGGTGCACTAGTCACCGACTGGCCTGAGTGTCTAGAATATGACTGCCTCGATCCCCCTCTATAGTCGCTACCGGCACCCATAGATCTGGCCCTCTTACTTTGCCCTCTATCAATATCACGCTCACCCCTTTGCGGATGTTGTTGTTCTTCTAGGTTCTGGGCATGGGCCTGAATGTGGGAAATATCCATCCCATCTTGCAATGAAGCCGTCAAGCAGTCCTTGAACAAATGTGGCCCTAAGCCACTCACAAATCTGTGCACTCTATCTCCCATGTCGGCCACCATAGTCGGAGCATATCTAGCCAATGAATTAAACTGGAGGCTATACTCCCGGGCACTCATATTTCCTTGCTTCAAATTCAAGAATTTATCCGCTCTAGCCCGACGAACCTCGGGTGGCAAATAGTGGCGGATGAAGGCATCTACAAATTCTTGCCAAACTGGAGGAGGCGTATTCTCTTTTCTTGAAGATATCCAATTATTATACCAAAGTACCGCCACATCTCGGAGTCTATAAGATGCCAACTCCACAGATTCAGTCTCGGAGGCATGAATAATCTTCAATGTTCTCAACATTTCATCAATAAAACCTTGCGGGTCTTCATCCGGCTTTGACCCGAAAAACTCTGGAGGGTTTAAACTCATAAAATCCCAGGCTCGAGTACTAGTCGCCCTGTCACCTGAACCTGTACCTTGCCGCTGTGCCTGAGCGGCAACTAACTGTGTCAATAGATGAATAACATCGGTCATTTGTTGACCCGAAGCACCCGGTGGAGGAACTGGAGGCATAGGAGCTGGAGGTGAAGCCTCCTCTTGTTCTTCTAAGTTAGGCGGAGTGGGAGAGATATTAGATGGAGCCTCGTTTTGTGATTCGCCTTCTTCTACATTAGTTGGCGGCTCCCTTCCTATCCGTCTTTCTGTCGTAGCTTTGCCCTTCTGGGCGGCGGTAGCTTTTCTCTTTACCGGCATTTTTGAAATCATAATCACACCATTAGGGAGGAGTAAGTCTTATAACATGTCTCTATCGCATGATCTAGTAAAAAGAAGAATGGTCATTTTTCCTAAATGCCTCGTAGCTTCCTGTTTATAGATGTGGCGCGCAACACACCATAAACAAGACTCTACTAGACACGGCTCGTAGACACTTCCTAGGACTGAACTGCTCTGATACCACATTTGTCACGACCCGACGAGGGGCCATGACGAGCACCCGGAACTAACTACCGAGCACCACTCATCCTAACACTCATCATACTTAGCCTGCATACCTTTATTGCCCTCACACATGTAGTCATAAGGAAAACCATTTTCAATTGGAAACATATACGCATTTATATACATAAGCCTTCCGGCTATCATATATATATATATATATATATATATATATATATATATATATATATATATATACACGATGAAAATCATGAGACCATATCACCCACACATACGTATCTACGAGCCTCTACTAGAGTACTAGACATAAGGACGGGACAGACCCCGCCGTGCCCAAATATGTACACAAAATAATAAATCAAATAGCACCTCCGAAATAATGGAGTGCTCTCGTAAATCCGCTGATAGCTCCTATGAATCGGGATCACCTCCCTGCCTACCTGTGGGCATGAACACAGCGTCCAAAGAAAAAGGACGTCAGTAGGAACATTGTACTGAGTATTCAAGGCATAAACAATAATGATACATCAATGAAACTAAGAGACATCAGGTAAGGAACAACCTGTAACTGACTATCATTTAAGAATGAAATAGTGCATGCTAACTTACTTCATAAACATCATCATATCTTGTATGCATATGTGTATAAGCTGCTCGACTATATAGGTACGGTGTGATAATCATTAGCCCGCATCCAAGCCTCCCGCGTCTAGGCCTCCCGCGTCCGGGGTAACCATCTCATGCCGCCCACTAGTGGTGTCTGCCCATTCCATCTAGACATGGTGTATACGCTGCCAGCCTTAGCGGTGTCTGCCCGGCCGTATAGGCATGGTGTAATATCATCGTCATGTACTCATTATAATGCATGCATAGGAACTCAAAGACAACGATACTTTATCGGGGTGACATAAGGTCGTGAACCTTCGATCCCATTATGGAGTTTCATAGGTATTTTGCCTCACCTTGAAGGAATTAGCATATAAGGTGAGTGTAGCACAAAGAACGACATCAATTAATCATATTTAGGTTCATTAGCTTATAGAAGCATCATATCATGAACTTTAGAATCTTTAGACTTAAGCTCATCATCATCATTATCATACTCATAACGTATCTCTTATCTTTATCTCTTATGAGGCTCTTTATCAATATAGACTCATAATTTTCGAATGTAAGAAGGTCATGGAGAATAAAGGAAAATCATGTCATAAGAATCATACCTTAGAAGGAAGGGACTAGCCTCACATACCTTTTCGTGTAGCTACTCTATCACTTGAACGTTCCTCTCCAATATTCACGTTTCTACCTTCAAGAGAGTTCATACTAGCATTAGATAATCAATAACGTAAACACGCTTGAACTAAGGCTAGAGAAAATTTGGACAGGACTTCCTTTATTTATAAAACTTTCTCTATATCACATAGCAACTCCCAATCATCAATAATAACATTCATAATATCATAATCGATAACTTTTGTCAAATTCATCATTATCCAACTCCCACAATTTTCTCTCAAGGTCATCCATAATCATGATTATAATACAACATTACATTCATCCTCATCTAATGTTTCTCCCATGTTCTTAATATCATTTATAGAATAATCATAATCACAACATATCAAGAATCATGATTCATTCTAAGCTACCACTCAAAGATGTCACTATTCTCATATTTATGACCCATTTTCTATCTCCTTCTACAATCCAAGTCTTTCAACCTCTCAATACCTTAAACAACATGGAATGATCATAAAACTTACCTTAGATAGTGTGGGAATGAGCCTTGAGTGGAAACACTTCACTTGAGCTAAAATCCTAGTTCACTTCCAATGGGATTTCTTGCCTTAGATGAACCCTAATGAGTTTCTTGCACTTGGTTCTCTTATTTTGATGAAGTTGATCTTTGATTAGTCTTGATCTAGTGTTAATGAAATGTGTAGAACACTCTAGAAGCCTTGAGAGAGATGGAGAAGAGTGAGAAATGAAAATAATGAAGTGGGAACATCATCTTATACTTGGACTTAATTCAACCCGTCGGGACTTCCACGGACACTTATGCGGTCCGTATAAGTGACCGTACTTCACCATCAGAGAAACAACATTTATGTTGGGTGCTATACGGACCCTTATACGGACCGTATAATGTTATACGAACCGTATAAGCAGTCGTGTAACCCCATTTTCCTGAAATGATTTCCGTCGCTTCGTTTGATCTCCAATCCTTATGGAACCTTCTTGACACTTGTTTAACACTTCATTGACAATCTAAGGGACGTTATAACTCTTCTCCAAGACATCATTAAGTCATCATTAACTTGTTACTCATAAATCTTTTCCGATACGTAACGTATACCTTGCCTTTCTTGGCAAACTTTCTTCTCTTACCTCGAACGTCTTTGAAATCTCAATTAGGATCATCGAAGGTTATTTCTTACTTATCGTATACTTCGTGCCCTTCGGTGGTCTATTCACTGTGCATCAACATAAAATTTTTCAAGGTGTAACAGTATGAGCACCAGAGACCTGACGGTGTGCTTCAGAGGATGCCCATTCCTGAGTGGAAGTGGGAGAGGATAGCTATGGATTTTGTTGTGGGTCTTTCGAAGACCTTGGGCAAGTATGATTCGATTTGAGTCATTGTGGATAGGTTGACTAAGTCTGCGCATTTCATTCCAATCGAGATTACCTATAATGCAAAGAAGTTGGTCAAGATTTACATCCGAGAGATTGTACGATTGCATGGGGTTCGTATTTCCATTATTTCATACCGAGGTACTCAGTTTACCTCCCATTTCAGGAAGACTTTGCAGAATGAGTTGGGTACTCAGTTAGATCTTAGCACCGCGTTTCATCCACAGATCGATGATCAGTCCGAGAGGACTATTCAGGTGCTTGAGGATATGTTGAGGGATTGTGTTATTGACTTTGGTGGTCATTGGGACCAATTCTTACCATTGGCAGAGTTCACCTACAACAACAGCTACCATTCGAGTATTGATATAGCGCCATTCGAGGCTTTATATGGTAGGAGTTGGCGTTCTTTGATTGGGTGGTTTGATGCGTTTGAGGTGAGACCTTGGGGTACAGATTTGCTGACGGAGTCTTTGGACAAGGTGAAGCTGATTCAAGAAAAGCTTCTAGCACCTCAGAGTAGGCAAAAGGTGTATGCGGACCGAAAGGTTCGAGATTTGGAGTTTATGGAAGGTGAGCAGGTTCTTCTGAAGACTTCACCCATGAAGGGTTTTATGCGATTTGGGAAGAAGGGCAAGTTGAGCCCGAGGTACATTGGCCCATTTGAGATTCTCCGCCGTGTTGGTGCAGTGGCTTATGATTTAGCTTTGCCACCAGACTTGTCAGGTGTTCATCCAGTATTTCATGTTTCCATGCTGAAAAGGTACCATTCAGACGGTTCTTATATCATTCATTGGGACTCCGTGTTGCTTAATGAGAATTTGTCTTATGAGGAAGAGCCTATAGCAATCTTGGATAGGCAAGTGAGAAAGTTAAGATCAAAAGAGATAGCTTCGATTGGGTGCAATGGAAGCACGAATCCATTTGAGAGGCCACATGGAGGCGAGTCAATAGCATACCAGATATCCCCAGTTGTTTACCGACTCGGGTACTTTTCCTCCATTCCTTTCCGTTGTCATTCGAGGACGAACGATTATTTATTGGTATCTGATGTAACGACTCGTTTGGTCGTTTTTCCACTTTTGATCCATTTTCTCTCGTTGACCCTTCCCCAAGCCCTGGTAGCATGATTTTGATCATCGGGGATGGGTGACACTATTCCCTAGGTAATCAGGGGAGTTTTATTGTGACTTATGAGAATTAGAACCTTAAAGTGAAAAACCTTTGACCGATAGTTGGCTTTTGGGTAAAAGGACCTTTTTCGAAAATTCATCGATTCCATGAGATCTGAAGGGTCGATTATGACTTGGTGGGGTATTCAGTTCGGTTCTCGAGGCACTCGGGCACGTTTTGTGCTAAGGGTTGGAAAGTTGGTTTTTGAACGTGGGGGTAGACCCGGTCAAATTGACCTCTGATGGGAATTTCGAGACCACGAGTGAGTTTGTAGCGAGTTTTATGTATGTGTGCATATCTATATTATATCTGGGAGGTCTCGGGTGGATGTTGGGATTTGGGGTGAACGTGGTGAAAAACCAGAATTTCACTGGTTCCTGGTGTCTCGCCCCAGCAGACTAAGTGCGCCCCAGCGGACCCGCTTCAATGAGGCTTGGTCCGCAGGCGTTGAAGTTCTTTTGTTTTACTGAAATCCGCCCCAGCGGATGCTCCTCCGCCGAGGAGAGTCAACGGAAGCGGAACCACTTCCGCTGAATCAGTGTCATTAAATGCCTAATTCGAACCATTCATTTCACATTCCCAAAATTAATTCTCCAAGTGACTCAAGGGCGATTTGAATTGTTTTCTGAGTGGATTCATCTTGGGGTAAGTCTCTTCCACGTTGTTCTTAATTAATTACCTTCCTAAGCTTGGAATCTGTGGTGAAATCTAGAAAGCTCGTTAGGGAAGATCAGTCTTAATCTCAAACTTGTTAATTGAATGTAAGATTAATTGATGGATTTGGCTAATCTAAGCATGTAATTTCATTAATTAGTACTAATAAGCTTGAATCTCCAATTTGAGTTGAGAAATTGATTATGGAAAATTAGGTTTTATGCCTAAATTGGGGGTTTTTCTCTTAAATGATGAAATTGATCAATAATTGAGCTTAATTAGCAATTGGAAAGTATAATTGAACTTCTAGAACACTGGGTCACCAATTTCATTTTTGAAATACCCGTTTTACCCTTGTGGGCCCGATTTCCCCCTTCTTCCTTAATTGATTTTTGATTCGAACGAATGTATAGCAATATGGGTACCGTTATTCCTCGTTTCTAATTTAGATTCCGATAATGACTAAACTTTGAGTATTCGGAGGCTCTTCGAAAGGGAAAGGCTCAGATTTGACGGTTTGTGGCACTAGCTCGGCATCGAGGTAGGTTACAGCTTACCTTTCGGTTAGACTTCAGTTAGCGAATCATATGTAGGAGTTAGTCATTGATGGAGAAAGCATGTTAAGCCTTCAGGTATGAAGTTGGGATGGATATTCTTAGGTTGGTATTCTTGACGGCTTTGTGGGCTTGACGCCTCGTTTATTATGATTTGGCTTGTTGCCATATGTTTGATCTTTGGGCTTGTTTCTTATTTGTCATGTTGTTCTTGTGATACGTTCGTCTCTCACTTATCTTGGCATTTATCATGGATAGGGGAAAGAACTTGATTCGGTATTGGTATTGATATTGTGATATGGGCTCATATAGAGACACGATTGAGATTTGATGTGATTAAACTTGAAATTGATATCTTGCATAGCACTCCTACTCATTTTACATGATACATTGATATGATCTGTGGTTGATACTGGTCTTTGATATTTGAGAAAGGAACATCTAAGATTATGGACAGTTTGACATGGAAGCCACCTCTGGGTTGTGTGCGGAGTGACTTGTGTTGTTGAAGTCACCTCTGGGATATGTACGGAGTGAATGGTACACGGACTTCGCGGGACCCCCATGGGTCATGACTATCGAGACGTAGAGGATATCCATCTGTAGCATGTGTGTACGGAGACAGATAGTTGGCCAGTGTATCTCATTGCATTGCATATGCACTCATTTATCTCATTCATATATATCATTTGATTCTGCTTTCGTAATTATATCACGTGTGTTGTTCTGATCTTTGATTATATTGTGATTGTACTTAACTTCTCGCATGGTTTCAGGCGAGGTAAAGGGAGGCCGAAGAAGTATTGGGGAGAGGTGATTAGACAGGATATGGCACAGTTTCAGCTCACCGAGGACATAACCTTAGATAGGAGGTTGTGGAGGACTCAGATTAGGATAGAAGGCTAGGTGGCTTACCCTTTCACCATAGTAGTTGCAGTTTCGCTCATTTGTTTATTACCTTTGGTTTATGCATCGATTCTTTGCTTATATTTGTTGGGCCGTTGGTACTTTGATTATTTTATTTATCTATAGTAGTTAATGCTCCTTTATTCCGGACTGTTCTACCATGACTTTCTCGCTTTTGGTATTCATGTTATCATATTGTTTTTGATATGCTTGGCCCTATCGACCTTTTGTCTTGTTTTCCTCTTATCTTCCTCTCTTCTCCTCTCTTGAGCGAGGGTCTTTCGGAAACGACCGCCCTACCTTTCAAGGTGAGGTTAGGTACTGCGTACCTCTACCCTCCCGGACCCCATGGTGGGATTATCTTTGAGCTTGTTGTTGTTGTTTGTTGTACTTAACTGCTCACATGCCTGTTGATAGTTCCAAGTGCATTCGTGTTTTGATGATTGTCAAACTATTTCAGAACCTGATAAAGACTTGGTCTGTAATCTGCTCTCTGTACGCCTTGCACTGTCGGCAGAGACAGCTGTAAAGCCGAAGCCACTTGTCGCACACAAGTACAGTGAGCTGGCCCATGCTTTAGGTCAAAATTAAAGAGTGATCTCTTTTCACCCCACAGGCTCCCACTATATATACAACATGATGGCAACATATTAAGTAGACTTGAAAACCTAATCTAAAATCGTGAAAAGCTGCCGACACAAGTTCTCAAGATCTCTCAAGAACAAAGTCACCTACAAATTGAAGAACCTGATCCAGACACAAGATTTAGTCTAAGTTCTTTATATTGTTGTGAGTCTTTGTTTGCTTGTGCTTAAATGGTAAACCTACTCTTCTCTTTAAAGGAAGCTATTTGTAGGTAGATCAAAAAGTCTCAAAGGGTGCTTGTTGGAAGTGTGTTTCCTCAAGCTGTTGAGTGGTACATTAGGCTAGGATTAGTCTAAGTGTATTAGTGTCCTTAGCTAGAGTTAGCTAAGTGGATTTGCTTACAATCGGTGTATTGTAAGTGTGTTGGGCATGTTGCGTTTGAACGTGAACTTTATTTTAAAAACGATAATTTGTAACCATTAAAGATTTTAGGTGAAAGATGGTATTTTACTTCAAATACATCTTTAAATTAGTTTTTTTGAAGTTCAAATACTCAATTTGGCATTAATACCAAAAGAGTATTCATCTCAATAATTTTACTGTAGTTTAGCCAATAATAGCAGATTAGTTATCATTATTTCTCGAATCCCTAATTTATGTGTATTACAAATAACAAAACTACTAGTAATTCATAAGTAACTCTTTTTGGTGGACTTGAGTTTTTCAATATCAGTGCTGGTGACTGCGGACAAATAATATTTGGTTAATTACTCAGAGGTGAGCACAAATTAATCTGAACACCTCGCTACAGAAAATACCTTTCATGGCCCAGCACTATATACAGAAGAACTTCATATTACTTTGTTCCATGTTTAACAGAGATTGATGATATTAACTGAATAGAAGGAAGAGGCAAGAAATGGAAAAAAATATAACAGATCGTCTCTGTGTTATGTCAAAATCGCCCATGTATACAGAGGGTCATATACCCCTATTCATTTTTGTAAAGACCTCTTTTAACTAATTTCCTCTGAAATGGAACTGATAAAAATGATACTGCGTTTCGAAGTTTAACAGTCCAGAGAAAAGTTAAGGTTTCAGGTTTGCAACACATCTCATAAGTTCTTTAAAAGTTTGTCGTTTGCAGTCCTATTACTTTTTTAGATGTCAAGCACCAATATCCTACCTTGGCTATTAGGCGTTATAATTAACTAAAAAAAATGCTCTCTCATGAGATTACTACTATACTACTACTAATTATGAAAAACTATGCGACTTGTTACTCTACCTAGGGTTTAGCTAGGAAACCCACCATGAATGTTAACCACTATGCCATATTTCTATGATGTCACTCGAGGGAAATTCCTTTTTCCTTAACACTGTGGTAACCGAGCCAGTTTACATTCACCGTGACTATTTACAATATGGTGCCTGGCATGCAAACACTAAGAAGACAAGCCTTGCACATAAATTTTCGGACCAGCTTGCGTGCACTTCGACTAGTTTCATGGGGAACCTACTACCTCCCACCAGCACTACCGTGTAACTCTCTCCACCAACGCTTGGACAGATGGGAAAAATCGCCTATAGCATGATTCTCAACTTACTTCACTGACTACTAGATCACACCCTTGGGGTGCAAAGGTGAGTTGTAAAATAAGTGACAATCCAGGACATGGTCCATCACTCAATTGATCTTTTAAACGTGCTCTGTAAACTTATATTTGAAAATCCATTCGCTCAAAGAGGTATTATTACCTAATGGAAAGCAAACACTCATGCCTCATGCTTACATTTGATGCCCCTTTGCCAAGTAACACATAAGTGATCCATCTGGGAAGGGGTTCTTTCCCCTTATCAGCGGTAGTTTCTATTCATTTGTTAGACAACAGTACAAACTAAGCTTGTCAACAATCATTTAACACCGTCTCACAAGAGTATTTGAAGATCTTTTATCTTTTCATCTTCAAAATCAATGGATGTAGCATTTTATAATCACAAGTAAATACTCAACCATAATGAATCAGTTTTAGGGCTCACTATGCGTATGTTGTCAAACTTTCAGTTATTCCAGAGCCAGGGCATGACTCCAAGAGTCAACTAAAAATCCCTAGGTACAATGAAGTCAACTGAAAGAAAAAACAAGCAAAGGATAGGCTGCTACTATCCCAAAACAAGAAAAGGCTAGGCTGCTACTATCCCACAACAAACATCATAAACCTTTGTCCAGATTATAGTGTTACCATTATTTATCAAAGCAATTTCATATTTAGATCTGGAACAAGTTTCACAATGGCTGTCCTCTAGTTGATCTGACACACCTTGTGTTGTGTGTTTACAGTGTTCATCTACTGTCAATTTCAACAAGTACTGTCAAACCTACCAGTCCTGCAAAGGTAACGCTAAACAACCAAATCCTTTACATAGAAATATCACAAGCCGAACTTTCACAAAACCTTAATAATCTCGGATAGAGGAATTTGAGATGCAATGCCGACAAAGACGACAAATTGCACCAAAATGACCACATGCATGTATGCACGATGAGAGTTTTAAAATACTCCTTGCACGACACAGAAAGAATTGCAATCAAGTTTCGTAAAGTTAAATTACTTGTTTTTCTTGTTAGTTGTTTTGCTATAGTTGCTGCCAATCAAGTGATGAAGAAGCACTTGATTGGATAGAGAAATATCACAAGCTGAACAAGTTCAACAAACCTTACTAATCTCGGACATAGGGATTTGAGATGCAATGTCAACAAAGCCGACCAATTGCGGAAAAATCACCAAATGCCTGTATGCATACTTCCGATTGAGAAGTGTTTTAAAATACTCCTTGTGACAGCACAGAAAGAAGACCAACAAAATGCAGTTGAAAATCGTTGAAACAATTGAAATTAAGTCTCACAAAAATACATTAGCTTGTTAGTTGTTTTTGCTACCAATCAAGTGATGTAGAAGCACACCCGCTGCAACACTTACATTCAAGCTTTCGACAGCCATAAAGGATCTAAAGTTCTGACCTGAAAAACTATTATCTTTCTCGGCATCCACTGCATCCTCGTCTTCTCCAGCAATTATATCGACAGGGATATTTCCCGGAATTCTAACTAATTCAGTACATGACCTCTCCACCAATGGCCTCAGACCAGTGCCTTCACTTCCCAAAACAAGGATTGTAGGAGCACCTGGCACAATCTCATGCAATGCAACAGCTCTAGATGAAACAGAACCACCTAGGACCCGCCATCCATTTTCTGCTGAAGACGTTAGGAATTGCATCATATTCTTGCAAGACCTCAGCTCCATTAATTCAAGTGAGCCCGCACTTGCTTTGCTCACTACTCCACTCAACGGTGCGGAGTTCTTAGCACACAACACAATCCCAGAAGCTCCGAAAAAGTAAGCAGACCGTATAATTGCACCCAAATTCTGAGGATCAGTAACCTCATCCAAAGCAACCCAAAGAGGAGTGCTCTCTTCCTCAATTGAAACAGGTTCTAATTCCTTAATACCAACCATTTCCAATGGAGAAGCATCGAGGAGAAGTCCCTGATGGGGCCTGTTATCACTAATCATATTCAGGTCATGTTTAGATACCTCCTTTTTACCTAATCCAACTTTTTCCGCCATCCTCAAAACTCTCTCAAACCCTTTCTTATCCTTCTTCTTCCTGTTATTCCCACTCAAATCCAACCCTCCCTGAATATACAGACCATAAAATTCCCTTCTTCCAGCTGATAATGCAGCTAAAACAGGACCAACACCGTAAATTCCCTCACCAACCATTCTCGGTAGGTTAGATTCAGTCGCCTCTTTCCACGTCTTTTTACCCCAACTATCTTGATTGTTCCACCTTCTAACCTCCGGCCTATCAGACCCCGGTCTTACATTAATCCGACTTAACCTGCTCTTAATCTTATCCCATCTCGGATTATCCACTTCCTCCATTTCTCCTTCATCATCTTCTTCCCCACTATAAGTCCTTCCCCGATAATTATCTCGTCTATCCTCATTTCTCTTAAATTCTACGCTCTTCGCAGAAGAAACACCGCTTTTCAAGAACTTCTCAGCCGATTCCTCCCAAGAAGACTTATTTACAACCACTTTTTCAGGTCTTTTAGTTTGTTTGGCTTTATCTTTTGCAAGCCAAGGAAGACTCTTTTCACTGCCTTGTACTATTTTCCCATTATCTGAAGTTGAAAAACTTCTAGCAGTAATTGAAGGGTGAAACCCACATGAAAAATCCATAGATGTTTCTAAGTTCCATTTTTTAGAAGTGGGTTTATTGCTGAAAAGGACTAAAGTTCTTGGGCTTAATAAGCGATTAAAATCATGGGTTTGGGTTTTCTTGCTAATACAATTAGAAATGCTAATACAATTAGAAATGCTCAAAGATTTCAACGTAAAATTGTGCTTTAGAAGCGTGGGTTGGCATACAACTAGTAAAGATTGTGGCTTTGAGGTGTGAAACTGTTTTAGCATAATGGCAAAATTGTGAAGAAACCTTAAAAGCTAATTGAAAATAAATGGCAAAAACTTAGTTTATGAATTATACCTTTGAGGGTCTTGAAAGTGCTAAGGTTGTTGAGCTGAAGGATTTTAGGAGGGTTTATCCATTTCTATCGTAAGGAGGGGGCAATGGAACGAGTTGATAGTTTTTGAGCTACGTTATCGCTCCACCCTTGAGGTTGAGCAATGTTCAGTTCTGGTCCCTTGACTTCCAAATGGTGGCAGATGAAAGAACAGTCCAATTGAAAATAAAAACATTCTATTTGGGGAACTTCACTTAAAAATTAAAATAAGCAAATAAATAAATTGCGAGGTTTTGGACTTTTGATATGTCATTGATGGGAAAGAATTAGATTCAGTGGATTCGCAAAAAGGCATTTTACCAGACGTAGATTGACATATAAGAGGTATTTATTTACATTAACTGTACTTTAATTTAGTTACACAATGTAGCTATATTAGTTATTTGAATTACCTGTCGTAGCTACTATACTTAAGTCGTAACATACAACACTGTATCAAAGTTCTCTCTTTTCAACAATGGATTCACCAATGTCTTCCTCACTGTCCTCTCTTTATTTCCGCCTCAATACCACCCAAAAGCACCCATCGGATCACCCCTACTCCGCCATTAAAACAGAGCTCCATCATTGCCGCCATTAAAACAGAGCTCCATCGTTGGCTTCTCCTTCGAAATCGAATCAGATCTGGTCAGATTTCGAAGCGATTTTGAGTGTATTTCTCATAACCACCATTAAAAGAGAGCTCCACCATTAAAACAGAGCTCCACCGTTGGCTTCTCCTTCGAAATCGAATCAGATTTGGCTGGATCCGTCGTTGGCTTCTCCTTCAAAATCGTTGGCTTCTCTCATCCACCGCGGTCATCTTCTATGATCGGAATCCATGGCCAATCGACCGGATTTTTCCTAGATCTAAGTGTATTTTCTCAGATCTAAGCATATTTATTTTTTGTATCTCAGATCTGATCGTATTTTATTTCTTGTATCTCAAATCTAAGTGTATTTTATTTGTATTCATTATTTTTTTAGTGTAAAATACAGTGTTTCTTTATGTATTTTTCGCTTGTATTTTGAATGAGGTCTTTTTTGTATACAAATGAATACAGTGAGTCTGAATACAGCTGAATATCCTTGTATTTTTTTGCGTTTATCTTGTTTGAATCCAACCGAATTTGAATACAATAAGTTGAATACGGTGTAAAAGTAGCTACGAATGAATACGACCGAATTGAATACAGCAGAATACAGCTGAATTGAATACAAGTTACTGTTGCTACGAAATGTAATTAGCAAACGTATAGCTATGCCTAAAAAAAACAAAGTATAATCATTTGTGACAAATGCCCTTCGCAAAACCAGTGAAAACAAGCCAAAGAACCTCCGTGAAATAGGAGTGATATGATAAGAAGGGTCAATAGTCAAATTTACCATTGACCTATGCAAAATGGAACAGATTTGCCCTCCGTTAATAGTTGGGGTCAAATATGCTCTCGATGTTACTAGTTGGGTCAAACTTCCTCCTGAAATATGCGAAATGAAACAAACTTGCCCTTAGTTTTAAATGGTCGAAGCTTAGCAACCGGTGATGCCACGTCTCTTGCAATCAAGGATTAATTTTTTAACCAGAGAGTAAATTTGAACCTTGGCATAGTTCAGCAGTAAATTTGACACTTTCACACAATTCAGGGGCGAATTTCACCCTTTCGCAAAGTTCAAAGGCAAATTTGACCCTTCTCCCTAATTTTGAGATTTTAAAATTTTTCGTTCCTTCTTTCTCTCTCTCGCCACTACCTCTACTACCAATCACCCCTTCTTCCTCCTTTCTCCTTGTCTCTCCTCGCCATCATTATCATGGTCACCTCAACCACCATCTTCTCTTCCCCTTTCCTTTCTCTTTCCTCTCCATGTCACCCCACCACCATGTAACGACCCTTCTGGTTGTTATGGGTAATTAGGACTCCGTTGGGAATTCCGAGGCCACGGGTAGATTCGTGGGGCGTCTTTTTGTATGTGTGCATATTTGTGTTGTGTTTTTGAGGCCTTGGATGAAATGTGGGGTGATAAGGGGAAAAATTGGTCAAAAGTCGAGCTCACTGCCCAAAATGGACCGCTGCAGCGGTGGGTGTACCGCTGCCAGCGGCCATCCATGTCCTTGGTGGCCGCTGTGGCGGACGGCGGACCGCTATGGTGGTACCACTATAGCTGTGGTAAGACCGCCATAGCGGTCAAGCGGTTTCCTTTGGGACCGCTATAGCGGGTACGTTGTAGCGGCGTAACGACTGCCGTAGCGGTCGATGTAAAACAGTAACCAGAATTTTATATACTCAGCTTTATTTTCTCTTCTCACAAAACACCAACATACTTCCCAACAAGCACCTAGAGAGAATTTTCAAGCTAGGGCAAGATAACCTTGAGAGCTAAGTTCCATTGCTTTTCATTCTATCATTCCCTTCCCCTTCATTATTGTAATCATCATCATGGGTCTGAAATGGTGAAAGTGAAGTAGAAACCCTAGAATGTCAATAAACCTTCTAAACTTGATGGGTTGGGGGTTATTATTGCTTATTTATCATGTAAATGGATTGATTAGTTGCTATTTGTCATAAATTGAACATTTAGAATAGTAGACTAGATGATTTGAGACCTAGGGTTCTATAAAAATGGTATCTTTGCCATAGAAAACTGTTTGTAATGGGAATGTTTGATAGAATGTTGTATAAATTGATGGTAAATGAATACTAGAGGCCTTGATAGGTTGTTTATCACCTAGAAAATCATCCACTCTTAAAATGGGGAAAGGGAAGGGTATTCTTGCTTTAATGTTTGTAAACTATGCAATGTGACTCATTGAGCCTTCTATTTTTAGACTGTGAACGTATTGAGGCTTTGAGGAAAAGAAAGGCTGTAGCAGAGTAACCTACGTGTTCCGGCTCTACTTTGAGGTAGGTTACGGTTTACTTAAGTTAGAATTTGGTTAGTTGATTGTATGTTTGGTGATCTCCTTGGGAGAAAGCATGTCTAGTTTTCATGCATAGTATTGTGTAGTTAATTCCTATGTGAAGGTGATTGATTGATTGTGTAGGCTCCGTGCCATTATTCTTATGTGATTAAATCTACAATGTATGTGTGGTGATAAGAAGCTAATATAATCTTCTCAAGAGTATTGTGACATGAAATGATGAGTTGATTCTTGATATTAGAAAGGTAAGAAACACTATTCTGTAAGAGGTAAGGAAAGGCACTCATGTGACCTAGATTATGGGCTCATGGTCCAAGTATCGTTCCGAAAACGAGAGGTATTTTGATATGTCCCGCGATCGAGGTTCGTTCCGGGCGGAGGTTAGTGCTCGAGTCCGAGGGGTATTCCGGAACGAGTAGTACATGGACACTGTGAGTCCCCTGCAGGTCATAGCTGCGAGCTAAGACATCGGCTAGCATGTATGTATGCGAGTGAGGTTATTGTGGTAAAATTATTTCCGTTGTGACTTACGTGATTATGATGCTTGACATCTTGGGGATTTGATTGTGATTGTTCTTGGTTGACTTGCTGTGATTTATTGATATTCATGACTATTGACTGGCTTGTTTTATTCTATCGATTTTATGAAATATGCATGATACTAATCTTAGTCGGCCTATGATATCTACCGGTACATAGTGTTTGTACTGATACTACCTTGCTGCATTCTTTGAGTGCAGATTTTGATACAGAGACCGTTACTCGTCCTCGTATTTAGCGTGGAGGATAATTGTTGACAGATTTTAGGGTGAGCTTCTTCCCATGCCAGGACGCCCTAAGATCTTCTTGCTATGACGTCTTTTCGTATTCTGGACATTATGGATTACTAAATTGTTAGACTTCAGATTCTTAGACGTGTTTTTAGCTTAGAGTCCTGTACGATGACTTTCGGATTTTGGGTATTGTAATAGTTAGAACTTCCGCACTTATTTCAGCATTTATGGCATGATTTACCTTGTTCTTTTGTTGTTAAATGAGTAATAATTGTTTAGCTTGGTTAATATAAAACCGGATTGAATGGACAGGTGTCTTGTAAGTTGGTTCGCCCACTAGGATTTAGATGGGTGCCAGTCATGGCGGGTTGGGTCGTGACACACCACCTACACCATTAGAAAGGAATGTGCTAAAATTTAAACATGCAATATAGAATACTGTTTTAATACATGTGAACAGTCGCATAGAGGTCAATGGAGAAGATTAACAATAGAGGTAGTTGCTCCGATAGAGTAAAAATGAATAACATTTGACCCCTATGTGGCTATACATTTTTTTTATTCCTCTTTTCTCTTTCTGTGCCACTGTGTTACATCTCGGGGATTTCGGATTGTTGCATTGTGAGTAGACTAATGCGAGCTTAAGGTGAATATGAAGTCCTTACGAGGTTAAGGAAAGTATTAGATAGCTTAAAGTGTGTACCATAGGATTTTGAAGTCATATGAATATGTGAAACTAAGTTCGTTGAAGGAAGTGAGATGTAAGTCATGTTTGGAAAGGTTTTCGCTATAATTGAGCTAATATTTATTTAGTAATGTCTTGAGGGGCTGCTATAGGGCCTATTGTATGGTTAATGAAGTGTTATATAAGTGCCAAGAAGGTTCTATAAGGATTGGAGGTCAACGAATCAACGAAAGTGAGTTTGGAAAATATAGGTTATATGACCACTTATATGGTCCGTATAACTTTATACGGTTCGTATATACCGTATAACATTCCAGAGAAGGGTCAATCACTGATGGTATTAGATGGTCACTTATACAGACCGTATAAAGTTATACGGACCGTATAAATGTCCGTATAATCCCGTCGGGCAGCTTTATTTTCTTGTTATAAATAGATGGCCCAAGTTCTAATTTTTCATTTCCCATGTTCCCCACAACTGTTGAGAGCTCTAGAATATTCCACACACCATATCAACACAAATCCAAGAGAAATCAAAGATAAAGAGGCAAGAATCAAGATATCCATGTGTTGGAAGACTTGCTAGGGTTAGTAGACTTCAAGAATTTCTTAGGTATTGAAGCTAAGGTTTTCATACAAGTTGATATCTTGCTCCAAAGCTCATTCTTATGAGATAAAAGGTTAGTTTTCATGCTTATTTCATGTTATTAAGAATGCTTAGTTGTTGAATAACTTGGGTGAAAGGAGAAAGTAAAAGATGAGGTCTGAATGTAGATTTCATGATGTTTGTGAGTAGTAAACTAACTTGAGTCATGATTCTTAGTATGCTATGGATATAATATTGCTATGAAGGGTATTAATGATGACAAGGAAGTGTTGTATAAAATTGTGCAAAGGGTAGATGTGAAGTTGTTGATGTAAGTTGAATATGAGAATGAACTTTGAGACTTAATTGAATATGACTGCTTGAGTATGATATTGTGGATGTTATTATGGTTGTTTGGGGGTTGTTTTGCGATATGGTAGAAGTCGATGAAATAGGGGAAATGCTGCCCAATTTTTGTTAGCTCATGAGTTATTCTAGTTTGAATTTAAGAGTGTCCTTAGAACTTAACCTTGGTATGAATCCTTTTAAATGTAGATTTCTCAAGCCTTGGCGGTGAACGTTAGATAGTTGAGAAGACAAAGAAGTATGTAAGGCTAACCCTTCCTTCTTAAGGCATGATTCCATTGTTGTACATCTATTCATGAAATTCACCATGTTTTCCATGACGCCTCCATTTCTGGAAGTGCTAAAGCTCATAAGTCTTAATATTCTCACGATACCATTGGTCTCATCCTATGATAGTTGATTCTCTAAGGAAGGATACAATGAAAGTAATGATGATGATGATGATGTTGAAGATACGTATGTACTCCTATATATATATATATATATATATATATATATATATATATATATATATATGACTATTAAGAACAACGAGCTTATATGGCCGGGTATGATATCTATCGCGCGCGCACCACTGACATTGGGTACGGATAACCGTGAGCCTTAGTAGGGCCGGGTATGTATAACACCGAGCCTTGTTATGGTCGGTACGTAAGACAGAACCTCTATGGTCGGGTATGATACTACTATATGTATAAGTGTATGCAATTGAAGGTTTCCATTAGAAAAAGGGTAAGCGAATATAATGAACGTCGTTAGAGGTATAAATGGCTCTATCACCCCATGACTCTTCTTTCTAATGTTATCGTTCATGCTTCTATTTTGTTATTGATTATGCTTTACATACTCAATACATTATCCGTACTGACGTCCTTTTATTTGTGGACGCTGCGTCATTCCCCCAGGTGGACAGGGAGATAGACTTGAACCATAGACTGCTTGTTCAGAGACTGCATAGAGGAGCTCCATTTGATTCGGAGCTGCAGCTGTTGGTACTATTCTTTTGTGTATATACATATGGGCATGGCGGGGCCCTGTCCCGTCCTTATGATGATGTTTCATACTCTTCTTAGAGGCTCGTAGACAGTCATGTATAGTAGATATCTTTTGCCTTGTCGGCTCATATTTTGGTATATTATTTTGTTAGCCTCGTCGGCTTGTGTATATGTATATGGGCATAGTTGTTGACGTTGATATAAAGGTGTTTTAGCTGTTGAAAATGGCATTATTGAGGCATAGAATTGTTAATAGGCCATGTGGCTCACCTAGATATGAATGTGAATGTACGATGAGAGGTGCCCGGTGGGTTAGCTCCGGGTGCCCGTCACGGCCCTCCGGTTGGGTTGTGACAAAAGTGGTATCAGAGCAGTTTCGTCCTAGGGTGTGTCTACGAGCCGTGTCCAGTAGAGTTTTGTTTATGGGTGTGTTGCGCGCCACACTTATAAACAGGAGGCTGCGGGCATTTTAGGAATGAATGACCTTCTTTCTTCATAAGATCGTGCGATAGAGCCATGATATAAGGATTTCTTTTCCTTTAACCGTGTGTTATGTATTTCAGAAATGCCTGTAAAGGGGAAAACTTCGGTAGCCCAAAAGGGCAAGACAGTGGCAGAAAAGCGGGCTGAAAGAGTACCGCCAACGGTTATAGAGGAAGGTGAGTCCCAGAATGAGGTTCGATCTCAGTCCTCTCACTCGTTGCCTATTTCTAAGGAGCGTGAGGGAGCCTCAGCCCCAGCTCCAGCACACCCATCTCCTTCATCAGAGATTTCGGGCCAAAATATAAAAGAGGCCATTCAATTGTTGACTCAATTGGTTACCGCTGAGGCCCAGCAGCAAGGTATGGGTCATGGTGATAGGGCGGTTAGTGCAAGAGCCCATGATTTTATTAGCTTGAACCCTCCGGAGTTCTTCGGGTCGACACCGGATGAGGACCCTCAAAACTTTGTTGATGGAATGTTGAGGACACTTTGGTTAATGCATGCTTCCGACGTTGAATCGGTGGAGTTAGCATTATATAGATTGCGGGATGTAACGATTCATTGGTATACGGTTTGATTGTCTTCTAGGGGAGTCAATGCACCTCCCCCGGTATGGCAAGAATTTGTTAATGCTTTCCTACGACGTTACTTGCCCCTAGAGGTTCGGCGGGCTAGAACCGACAAGTTCTTGAATCTTAGGCAAAGGAAGCATGAGTGCTTTAGAGTATAGTCTCCGCTTCAATTCTTTGGCTAGGTATGCTCCGGCCATGGTAGCGGATATGGGTGATCGAGTGCACCGATTTGTGAGAGGACTAGGGCCACATTTGATGGATAAGTGCTTGACCGATCATTATCATTTCATCTCATTATTTCAAATCATGTCCAAATGACTCCTAATAATCTCAGGAGCCGTTTGGACATGATTTGAAACCATGAGATGAAATCATGTTTGGACATACAATTTAGATTTCTTAAGTTGTATTTTTCTTATAGACATAAAAACCCCACAAGTTGTGAAAACTATCAAAACTTTCACAATTTTTATACAATCTTACCAAATGAGCAAGTCATAGTTCATAACAAAATTAATACGCTACTAGAAGGCCTTTTTAAAAAATACAACATCAATTGATCAAACTTTAGTTTAATAAAAAGGAAAATGTAACATGAATAGTAATGTAACTACTCTTTAACATAATTCTCCCACATAGTACGAACATAAATAACGGTTGGTAGAAGTTAATGAAGTTACAAATGGTTAGTGGGAGTAATTGTTAAAAATATCTACCAACTTATGAGTTTTTTTTTTTACAAAATATAAATTTATAGGTCAAGTTTTACATTTAAAAATTTTGAAATCATAATTTGAAATCTCAAATTATGCCTTTTTAGATGATTTGAGATTTTATTTCATGAGATGAAATCATAAGATGGAATCGCATATCCAAACGCTGATTTCATCTCGTGATATGAAATTCCATGATTTTGGTGGAGTGTTTCGCTGTCTATTTTGACCGACTAGTCAAATAACTTTTCTTTTTTGTTTTTTTTTTTGTTTCGACAAGTAATGAAACAACTCACCGCCAAGAAATTAGTTCAACCTCGGAAAAATCGAGAGAACTACTATTGAAACTTTCAAAGGGCCACTTTCGTCATTCAACACAAAATATAGCTGCCCCTTGTCCAAGTCTCAAACCTAACAAACCACCCTTCATTCTCTCTAGTTGCTTTCTCCCAAAAACCCTACTCTCTTTCCTTCATGGCAACACCAGAAACATCACGAGAACCATGTCCAGACCGCATCCTAGACGATCTCGGTGGTGCATTCGGTATGGGTGCAGTAGGCGGTTCCGCATTCCACTTCATTAAAGGGCTCTACAATTCACCTAAAGGCGAGCGCTTAATCGGCGGCACACAAGCTGTTCGTATGAATGCACCTAGGATTGGTGGTAGTTTCGCTGTATGGGGTGGTTTGTTCTCAGTATTTGATTGTAGTATGGTTTATGTTAGACAAAAAGAAGATCCTTGGAACTCTATTTTTGCGGGTCTTTGCTACTGGTGGGTTTCTTCAGATGAGACAAGGTGTAAGGGCTGCTTCAAGGTCTGCGGTTTTTGGTGGGGTTCTTCTTGCGCTTATTGAAGGTGCTGGTATTATGTTGAATAAAGCTATGGTTGCTCCACAAGAAGCTCCTATTTTTGTTGATGATCCTTTAGGGTTACCTGGTGGGCCCCCTGTTCATGGTAATCAGGTTCCACAAGAAGAAAACGCGGCGTCGTCGTCGTGGTTTGGAGGAGGGTGGTTTGGTCAAGGAAAGAAAGAGGAAGAGAAGAAGAGTGGTGGTGGATCATCAAAAGTGGAGATTTTGGAGAGTTTTGATTCACCTATGCCTCCCACTTTTGAATTTAAGTGATGTGATTCAATCAAGTTACCTTGTTTTGGTTGAATATTATATTGTCTTGATGGAAACAATTTAAAGCACTTATCTTTGTTGTAGAATAAATGTGTTTCGCTTTGTAGGAGTAGGAATTAGTTTCACAATGTGGTTTTCTTGATTTTTGTTACTGAGATTGATATGTTCTGTTACTTTTGAGTGCAAGTGAAAATGTGATTCAATCAAGTTACCTCTTTTGGTTGAATGTTATGGGAAAGAACGATTTTGTCTTTAATGGGAACAACTTAAAGCAGTGATCTTTGTTGTAGAATAATAAGTGTTTTTTTTTTTTTAATGTAATAATAAGTGTTTGGCTTTGTAGGAGTAGGAATTAATTTCGCAATTGTGATTCTTCTATTATTCTTGGTTTTTGTTACTGAGATTGATATGTTTTTGTCACTTCAATCTTTCAATAGGGAATGCAAAAGTCTGAAAGACAATAAATTTTATGTGCTTGTTTAGAAGTGGCTGTTCATTCAATTGGGTTTAGGGATTGTTTATTCTTTGCTCAGAGTTGATTTTCTCAAAGTTGCAGGCAATGTTGGACATGTCCCTGTTTATTATGGTTGCCTTGGTCATTTTTGTTTTTGTCGGTTTTTAGCTTGTTATGTATTGCTGGAGCTTCTACAATGGAAGAGAATTTGGTGCAAACTTGTGCATATACCTTCATGTAAATCTGCAGTTTGGAGGTGAATGAATGTACTTATGTTACGTTGAGTGCAAACTTTTGGAAATAAGGACTTTAAGCTTAGCTTAACATTGCATGTCCTTCAACTCGGTTATAGGGTAGAATCCTAGCTGAGAGACTGCAGCTTTAGACAGGAGCATACTCATGGGCTTTCAGATATCAATAGGACTCAGTTTCTATGAGCAGATAGAGGGAAATTGGGCAAGCCCCATTGCGGCTCTGGCTAGTGCAGTTTCTATGAGCGGATAAAGGGAAATTGGGCAAACCCTATTGCTGCTCTTGCTAGTGCAGTGGCAATCACAGTCCTCATGTCCACTATCTATTTGAATCCCCTTCTTCCCCCAACAAACCAGGGAAAAAGTCGACAATCATAGCAACTCACAGCTCGACTCTCACAATATCCCTTCTTCTCATGCTCCTCTTCTCCACATTATCCCATCCATTGAAACCTATGACGAAAACCACAGCACTCACCGCCGAACTGACGATGAAATTGCGGCGCTGTACATTGGTCACATTTGCCATCATGGCCTGTGTATGGGTAGTCTTCTTCAGTGTACAGGTAGTCTTCTTCAGTGTCATTTTTATGATGAAATCAAAGGCTTAGTCCATAAGACCGCCATTGCAACCTTCATCATTGGAAGTATCACAATCCACCAGCTCTTGCTCCGATACTGATATCACATCACCAATTACTATTGGATATACCGCTTCAACAGAAGCAATTGCAGACAATGCCCAACAACTCCCACAGCTTCCTTGATCCTTAACACCAACAACAACACCTTTTTCTCTCCCGTCAACTGATTCCGGCAAGTTATCCCCAACTTTGGACTTTACAGTTAGAGGAACTCTTTTCGTACCCAAGTAAATTGACCTGTGCTTCTCGCTAGCCAGATGGGCAAATTTCGTCAATCCGAGCTTGTAACTCTTATTTGGAAAAGAGTTTCTATTCGTCTATGTAATTAAAGTTATCCTTGAAGATCTGAAACGGCTAGTCTTTCTAGTCTAACGCATTTTCAAATAAGAGTTACAAGCCCGGATTGACGGAATTTGCCCATCTGACTAGCGAGGAGCACAGGTCAATTTACTTGGGTATGAAAAGAGTTCCTGTGACCGTTGGAGGTTGTCAAAGAACAAAAGCCCAAAGTTGGGGATAACTTGACGGAATCAGTTGACGGGAGAGAAAAAGGTGTTGTTTTTTTTTGGTAAATAAAGGAATTTTATTCAAACCAAATTGGGCATTACACAGCCAAACAGGGCCGACCTCCTGTTTCTCAAAATTAAAAGCAAGACTCTACTTATACAAAGGAGCCTAACTACATACTAAGCATATCTAACCACAAAAAAAAAAATAGAACAAATATGTCAAACTACATACTAAGCATATCTGACCTCAGAACTAACCCCTAAATTTGACCAGAAGCCATGAACCAAGCCTCAGTAGTCCCTAGCGGTAGAATGGCATACGTCGAGGATTAGTGAGAACCGGCGGCTCTTGTTGCCATTTCTGTTGTCTTTGCCCTTTGATGTGTATGTGGATGGCTATCTCTCCAGATTCTATCGGCGTGAAAGTAGCCATTTTGGAACCTCAAAAGGTTCCTTTCCTCCGGATAGTAGCCACCAACATAGCGAAAATAACACTGATTATCGCACCTTTCCCGGTCCTTCGTTTTGCCTATGTACACACCCAATTCACCTCCTCTTGCCAAGTGCCAATTGTCCTCTGAATACCTACCCAATGGAGCATTCTTATCCACAAACCTCTAGTGATGGTGCAGTTGAAGAGTAGGTGGTCCATAGTTTCATCAGCTAAGTCACAAAACACACATGAAGGTGGAACTTGTATGCCAAACTTAAGCAGCCTATCAACTGTCGCAAGTCTTCCCATGATAGCTAGCCACAATGTAAATTTGTGTCTAGGATGAACTGAAGGATGTAGGGACAGACTCTTCCAAGGGACTCGAGGATAGCATGGTAGCAAAGCAAGATACATTTGCTTGATGGAAAATTTTTGAGCATGAACCATTGGTAAGAAATCTTGTAATCGAGTCCCTTTGTAGTGTAGTTGCTTGTAGAATATACCTTCTAGCTTCCAATATTTTCCGTACAACCCATGTTGCATTGTTGGGAATGGTGCAGTTCTCAACTGTAGAGTTCTTCATATAATAGCTATTTACCCATTTAATCCATAGACAATCTTTCTTTTCAGCAATAGCCCATAATTGTTTCAACACTGCTGCTCTATTCCAGGTGACCAGGTGCAATACATTCAAACCCCCTGCCGCCTTTGGTTGACAAACTTTTTCCCATGATACAAGGGCTCTTTTGGACAAGACAGCAGCACCAGTCCAGAGGAATGTTCTACAGACCCCATCTATCAACTTCATAATCCTCTTGGGAAGAATAAACACTTGAGCCCAGTAAGTTTGGACTCCAAATAAAACAGCTTTTATTAATTGAAGCCTCCCAGCATAGGACAAGAGCTTAGCAGACCAGCACTTCACTCTATCTGTAATTTTCTCCACAAGGGGCATACATTGAGCCACTGTTAACTTCTTGGATGATAAAGGGACTCCTAAGTACTTGAATGGTAGAGCTCCTTCACAGTATCCAAGATGATTCAATATTTCCTGCTTTAACTGATCATTTACCCCAGACATGTATATTGAGCTTTTTTCAGTGTTGGCTTGGAGCCCAGACATAGCTGAGAATCTTAAGAAGGCTTCTTGTAAAAGTCTAATGGAGTTCAAATCAGCTTTGAAAAACATTAACAGATCATCCGCAAAACAAATATGCGTAACTTTTAGCTTTTTACACCTAGGATGGAACTGAAAGCGCTTGTTCCGGCTAGCACATTTAACTCTCTCGAAGGTATTCCATAGCAATAACAAAAAGGTGTGGGAAAGAGGATCCCCTTGCCTTATTCCCCTTTCCCCGGAAAGGTTTTGTAAGACCCCGTTGATGACAAGAGAGTATGAGACTGTGGAGATGCATTCCATGATCCATTCTATAAACATATGTGGGAACCCCAAGTCAGCCAGCATCCTTCGCAAGAAACACCATTCTATAGAGTCATAGGCCTTCCTGAGGTCAACTTTCATTACACATCTTGCAGATAATCCTTTCCTAGAATACCATTTTAAAACTTCATGACTAAACAAAATGTTATCAATGATACTCCTACCCTCTATGAAAGCTGATTGGGCTGGGCTCACAATTGAATTGATTACACCTTTCATTCTATTAGTCAATATCTTGGTAATGATCTTGTACCTTTGTTGAGCGACAAGCAATTGATGCCGCCAATCCTTTACTTGGGTAGGGGCATTTATCTTTGAAACCAAAGTTACTGCAGTGCAACTAAAAGTTTTTAAGAGCTTACCAGAGAGGAAAAACTCCTTCCGCTCGCACCACATCATGTTTGACCTGTGTCCCAATTTCCGAGTAAAGAACTCCGGCTGGATAACCATCAACACGGGGCTTTATCACTAGGCATGTCCTTCGCGCATTGAAGATTTCCAACTGCGTGACGATCGAATTAGTGTGCACTTTACTGTTGTGGTGTGATAAACATGTCCCTCTTTTGATAATCTACGAGTTTGGACATGGCAACTCCTCGGCCCGTTGACCCATAAGGTTGGAGAAAAAGGATATAAACTCGGCTTGACAAGCTTTGGATCCGTGAGCTTATTCCTGCGTTGTCATAGATGGAAGTTATAGAGTTCCCTCTAGACCTAATCTTCCACCGAGGCATGGAAGTATTTTGTATTAGCATCACCACAATTTATCCAGGTGGCTCTTGACTTTTGTCTAAGTACCTTCTCCTCAACATAAGAGCTTCTTCTCTTCATCTATCAAAGCTTGCTGCCTTGGTAAGTTAGCCAATTGAGATTGTATCACATCTAAACTTTGCCTAGACTGTTGCAATTTCTGGCTATAAGAAGCCATATGAGTGTTCAGGTCCCTTAATGCAATTTTCAAATCCTTCAGCTTATGCCATAGCTGAAACAATCTAGTGCCATTGTACTGCCTTGACCATACAGACTCCAAAATGTGTCTGAAATCTGGGTGTTCTAACACTGTTTTAAAGAGTTTGAATGGTTTGGGGTGGATATTAACATGGGGTTTAAACTCAATGTATATGGGAGAATGATCTGAAGCCCCAGGATTGAGAAAATCTGCTTCCACATGCCCATATGATTGCGACCACGCAAATTCCCCAATGCCCAATCAATTTTAGAGTACACCTTTGTCCCCTTGTTGTTTGTTACAAAAGGTGAAATGCCACCCTTTTGCCCTTAAGGCTATTAAGCAAGGCATCCACACAATCTCTGAAAAGTCTTTTGTCTCGGCGTCGATCACTGTGGAGCCCATCCTATCCTGCAGAGAGCAAAGTGTTGAAATCACCGGACGGTGAGCCAAGCTCCCGGGAATGTTATTTCCTAGGCGACCGGTTAAGTCACTCCATAAGCTTAGTCTTTCTTGAGCCTCATTCTTTGCATACACAATAGTTACAAAGGCAAGAGAAAGCATCGTCATATTGTCCACTTTGCAATGGATGAATTGTTCTTGGACTGCCGATGCACTGGACTGTAGGTAAGGCTTCCAAAGAGCCGGATCCTACCATTTGGGGCCATTGGATAATTGCACGCACTCCATCCACTACTAACTTTGCTCGGTATGTTACCAGCTTTATTCTCTCGTACCCTTGTTTCTAAACAACCAAACGATTCAATCTTATTCTTTTGCAAAAAGAGCTTCGGCTCCTTTTGCTTCGGGGGTTGGTTAGCCCCTCGATATTCCATGTTGATATAATCATGGAGGGTTCCTAACAGGTGCAGTTGCACCAGTATCAGGGCCTTGTAGACCATCAAATCTATTTGCAATGTTAATAGGAGTAGCAGCAAGCACAGTTGAAGTCCCACCTGTAGCATCGACCACACTTATATTGGCCTGAGCTGTAGAATCATTAGCTCTTGGTGCGATGATATGCACAAATGACCTTCGATGGCTTGGTTCTCCTTTGTCTGCCAGCCTTGTCTCCATTTCCTCCTTCTCCTTCTATTCCTTCTTCTCTTCTTAGGAATGTCCTCAAAAATCTCCTTCTCCTAGTCTTCCCCTCCATCAACCCAACAGTCATCTTTTAGGTGCCCAAATCTCAAACAAGCAGTGCAAAATTTTGGCTTCCAGTCATATTCTATTGGCTGATGAAAACTGCCAGTAGGAGTCTCCATTTCAAGGGAATCAAGCAATGGTTGTGAGACATCCACTTCAACAAGGACACGAGCATATGATATTCTCTCCATGTCTGCCGTAAATTTATCAGTGTACAATGGTTGACCCACAGCACTAGCAACCTTACTCAGAGCCTCACTAGACCAATATCCAACAGGCAACCCCAGAAAAATCACCTACAGTGGAATCGAGGTCAATACATCCGGGTTAAATTCATAGTTAATTACCCAGTTTTGAAGAATAAGTGGCTTATTATATATGGAAGGTGTAAGGACCCCCCATCAGGACACTGTCACAATCCTCAGCACTTTCGAATCTATAGATGAAATACCCAGCATCATGTGCAAGGATTTGCGGTTTTGCGACAAATTTCCACGAGTGAGCCACATAATTCTCCATCGATTTCATATACGGTATATCTCCCATTACAAACCCAATCAAAGCATTTTTCCAATATACCTCCTGAGATTTGACATCCTCTTCCACTATATTAACATAAACTTTGCCTTGCTTAGTGGTCGGAGGAACATAAGAGAGAGATTTACCTTTTTGTGCTAGTCGATTTTCACGAAAATCCGGTTTCTCCATTGGGGTGACTTGCGTTGAGGTACCAGCATCAGAAAAGTGTAGTCGCCTAGCCGCCGGAGTAGCATCAGAGTCTCCGTAGTCCTTCAAATGGATGGATTGTTGTGATTCCGAATCCGACCCATCGTGCTCAATTTCCTCGGGAATAGATTGAAATTGAGGGGGCAAATAACTACCAAAAGTAAGAGATGGTAAAGCCCTTCGTGTTCCATCAGCAGGGGTAACTAATTGTAGAGGAGATGGCAGGCTCTTTCCGGTGGTTTGACATGTTTTTTCCTATTCGAGGTGCACAATAGCAGCCTTGCTAAAATGCGCCGAGAGAAAAGCACACGTCATCCCGGTTCCCTATTCATGAAACAATCGATCAGAAAAAGCAGTATATCCAATAGTAACTGGTGATGTGATATCAGTATCAGAGCAAGAGCTGGTGGATTGTGATACTTTCTATGATGAAGGTTGCAATGGTGGTCTTATAGACTATGCCTTTGATGTCATTATAAAAATGACACTGAAGAAGACTACCCAACACAGGCCATGATGGCAAATGTGACCAATTAATTAAGGAATAATGGCCAAGGTTGTTACAGTAGATGGATATGAAGATGTTCTGGCTAATAATGAAAAGGAAAGCACCCCCTCCCCCCGTCCCCCGGGCCCGGCGTCCAATCTCCCATCAAGCCACGCACAGCTTGTGATGATTATTCTGAGATTACCACTTGCTGCTGTATCCTTGAGTACTATATAACTCTTGCTTCTCTTGGGGATGCTGCCCTTTTGAAGGAGCTACTTCTTTGTGGAGACCCCTGTAGTTGCTGCCCACACGACTCTCCTGTCTGCAACGTCACTTGCTTTATTAGCAAGGACAACCCATTGGGAGTGAAGGCAATGAAGCACATTCTTGAACAACTAATTGGGGCCTTCAGAAATGGAGGGGAAAAGAGCACTTTTTGAAATTTTACAAACACCAATCTTTGTGGAATGAGGTGAAAGAGCAAGGTTAACAGAGGATGTAAAAATTATGCTGATGCTTGCTGGGGTGTGCAAAGACCGGTTCAACCGATAAACCGAACCAATAAAAACGCTATTGGTTTATCGATATCAGGTTATTGGGTTAACGGTTTTGTATTTTTTTTATTGGGTTATCGGTTTGGTTTCCAGTTTAAGGATTTAGTTCTTTGGTTAAACCGATAACCCAATAAGCTTTTATTAAAATTACATTTTTATCCTTAATTATATATTAGTGGCTTTAAATTATAATTTTTAAATACAAACCCTACTTCTAAATTACTTCTCGCAGGCACACTTATTCTAGTTATATTTTCTCAATTCTTTTACGAACTAGGGCTTGCGAGTTCTCTCAGCTTTGGATCTTTGAAGTTCTTTGGCTTGGTGTTCTTTTTGATGCTTACTGCTTTCTTTTGCATTTTATAGTTTGTCTTGCTGCTGATGTTTTTTTTTGAAGAAGTTGGCCTTGTTTATGAACAAATGAATTAAGAATTGCCCTTGTTTTATTTTTGAAAGATTGCTATGGTGCATTTTATAGCTTTTTTCTTGTAATTTGTGTAGACTTTATGCATGAATGCAGTGTATATATGAACAAATGAAAACAAGACAAAGCAAATAAAATTAGCAGAGCATTTTCTTATTGGTTAAACTGAAAATCGAACCGTTAAAGAATCAAAAACCGAACAACTGAAAACCAATAACGAATATCTTATCAGTTTGGTTTTAGTTTAGCGTATTTAAAAATCGATAAATCGAACCGGTAATTCACAAAATCGAACCGAACCGATCGATAAGCACCCCTAGATGCTTGGCGACAAACTCGTTGGTGAATTGATTTGCAGACCTCATTTTCCAGCAGAAGTTGTTCAAATGGATAAATGCATAATCATTAAAAGATGTTGATTGATGATTTGTATATATTGCTTTGTTGATGGCACTGCAATTTGCACGTGGAACTGCTTGTCGACGCCAATGCTACATGCTTGTTGACCCTTTTCCTTTTTGCAAATCCTTGCTTTGGGATTTCTACTGTTTCTGACACCTTTTTTTCTGTTTTCTTGCTCACACGATTAGCAGGCGACAAGGAACGGCAATTTTGTTATTTGTGCTGAAATTGTACATACATCATTTGATAGTTCATTTGAGTTAATAATTAAATATTTATAGATATTTAATGAATTTCTTAATATACATTAATACTTGGACAAAGTTACTCAATTCACGTGAATCCATATCCTATAAGCTAGGACCGCTACAGTCACCAATTAACTGGCTGCAAGAAATGTCAAACGTTCAACAAATATACAGGAGCAAATTGATCCTTGAATATCTACAAACAAGGGAACAATTTCCAGCTACTTCTCTACTAAGTTCTATTGGCAACAGTAAATTTGGTAAAAAGATCGAAGAAAGTAGACAAACTGTAAAGCGTTGCGAATAACTTCAAACATCAAAATGACGAGCGAGTTCGGATTCAACCCTTCCAAAATTGTAGCAAATGTTGTTTGCACCTGCATTTAATTAATCACTCCAGAGGCAAAGCCAAATCCAACAAGTAAAAACATGTACACTATAAACTCCATTCCTGGGTTGATGCTGATTATTACTTTTGGGACATCTTCATTGTGGCGATTTCAAAATACAACTACTAATTCACAACCAGCTTCATCACAGTTCCTAGACAAAGGACTCTTCTTGAAGAATCACTCATGAATTATGTATGTAGCATTTCAGCATTCAATGTACAGACATCCTTTAGTAACAAAAGACCAGACCTTTACCCCAGTTCTGCACGAGTTGGAATTACAGGTACAAGAAAATTCCCAAACGGAGAATCAAAGATTCTGAAATTGCCTGTGCAGCCATCTTGATGTGCTTGAACTACTGCAAAATTCCTAGCCTGTTGTATCTTGGGATTAATGCTGTTTGTTCGTGCTGCAATCACCTACACGCACACAACAAATTTTGGATATCGCAACTTAACAAGCTTATAACAAAAGAATCAACCATGTGTAAGACATACCATAGGTTTATCGCTAGACGTTGCATCTATTGCTTTCTTTTTTGGTGGTGGGATGAAGGCCCTGCAGCAAGAATGGGCTAGAGTTGAGTAGTTTCTTGAAATAAAAACTAACAAATGTCATAGATACTCGTACTGTTTATCAAGCTAATCTTTTTACTCTTCTAATCAAGAAACTTGATTTCTTATCATAATGGCAAACTTCACATCTCAATATTTTGAAGTAATATTAACAAATATAATCTTTATATAATTAAAACTTCATGTACCATATTTAAATTTTCTACTTTTAGCACCTCGACTTTACTTACAAACCTTTCGACCAATACTATAATTATTTATTGAACAATTTCTCTTAGAGGTCATTTGGTTTATAGAGAAGTTATGCAGGGATTAATGAACAAGAATTGTAATATAGGGATTCATAATGCAAGGATTTATAATGTAGGGATTAGTAATTGTAACGATCTAATGGGAGAAGAGTGAAATAGGTTTAGGGATTTCAATTTCAATCCAAATTGATTAGCTGAATTGGGGGAAATGAGTCGGTGTATTGATTTAGAAAGAGGGCAAGTCTTGTAGTAGGGACACGTGTGCAGATCAGAGCAGCTAAATGAGTCACGTGAGGCACATGTGACTACTTAAATGGATGGAGGAGATTAAGTACAGCTAAGGGAATCTCATGGTCCTAGTTGCTTGGGCAGTTAGATTAATTTGTTATAATTCACACAGCTGGAAACAAATCAATTAACGAATTGCTGGTATATTCTCAACTCCTCTTCCAAATTCTCTCTTTCTCTCAACCCAGATTCTTTCTTCATCTTCCTCACATCAATTCTTCTTCTATTGCAGGCTTATCCACCATTGGAGCCTGTTTCTAAGCTCGGTGTATTGTAATAGAGTTAGGAACTGTAACCATTGTTAATTTCAGTACAAGTTGATTACAATTCATAAGTAAATCATTACAGTAATCCAAGGATATTAATCCAGGCACAAATAATGCATGAATTGTAATGCAGCGATTAAAGTTTGTGTTTTTCTTTACTTATTTTATGCAAATTTTAATACATGAGAGCTAATTTGATCATTTTAGTTGTTTTGATCCATGTATTACTAATCTCGTACTCTTGTTCCACCTTCTATCCCCATAAAATAAAACATAGATTCCTACATAAATTATACATGTGTTATCTATGCAGGCAACAAAAATAACAACCAAATAGTGTAATGTAATGCTAATTTTATGCAAGTATCAAAAAGGTAACAAACACTGCATTACTAATGATAGATTTTACGGAACCATTATACACCTTATATATGCAATGAAAGGAGCCCTTAACTCCCTGCTAATCAAGTGGATTATCTATTATGAGAGGGGATAGCATGTGTGAAGCGTCAACAAGTTGGATATCCAGCAATTATGTTATACTTATAAAAGCATACTCCCCTGTTTCTGCAAAGAGAATGCTAGCTCTGCTGGATTGGTTTCAAACTCGGCCAAATGGAGGACATAAATTCAGTTTACCTGCAACAATCTGTTAGCTACTAAATAGCTTTCTAACCAGTCAAGGTTGGATTTGCTTTCGATTTAGTTGTTGTTAGCTGGCCCTATGTGTGAAACCTTTACTTGACCCAGGGGAGTCTTCCTCCAATGAGAATAACTAATGTTTTTGGGCAAGACAATAAAGGATTCCCTGCCTCAGAGCAATATTCTGTTGTTTCAGTTGTTTAAGCTTCATCAAGAGTATTTGTGTTTCTATAACAGGAATATTGATATTTAAAATCCTAAAAGAAACAAAGAATTCAGATCAAGTAGACCTAACAAAAACGGAATACTTCTCAACTATCTGTCATCATTAAACTTCCTCCCACTCACACATAGTAACTCTCAGCCAGTGTTTAGGATGGCGAAAGGCGAGGCGTGGCGACAAGGGCTCACCTCACGCCTCATGGCGAGCGCCTTTTAGAAGCGAGGCGAGAATTAACACAAAAAATTTAAAATATTAAATATGCATATATAAATACCCAAAAACTCAAATACTCAACAAAATACTAGCAAATATTTCAATTGACAAACTAAAAGTAGATATAACTTAAATAAATATCAATACAAAAATGAAAAAAAAAAAAAAAAAACTGCCGGAATTGGGTCACCGGCCGGCTGCCAGAAAGTCAGATCTGCCTGAAAAAGGCTAATCTGCTGCAGGAAAAAGTCAGCCACGCCGGAAGAAGAAGGAATAAGAAGAAGAAGAAGAAGAAGGAAAAAGAAGAAGAAGAAGCCTTACCTGAAAGTTTGCTCTCTTGCTCTCTGTATTCTGATGGAAACAAAACGCAGCTGCTGATGGAAAAAAGATGGAAACCCTAGGTAAATAATATTTTGCTCTCTTTATTCTGTTTTGTTTATAAGTCAGCCACCTTTTTTTTTTTTTAAAAATCAAAAGGCGACGCCACAGCTCGCCATCGCCATAGCCTCGCCTTTTAGAAAACGCCACGCCTTGGCTGTCCCTGGCGAGGAAGGCTCGCCTTGCCACGCCTCACGCCAAAAAGCATAAGGCGAGCGCCTTTCTAAACAGTGCTCTCAGCTCATGTGCTTTAGAGCAAACATCTCTAATGCTGAATTTTGGGGTAGCCACACCTATTCTTTTACATGTATTCACCAGTTTGTCATTGTATAATAATAATTTTTCCAAAAGAAAGAGAATTTTTCAGTAATCAAAAGAAGCATGTATAGTTTTTCTAATAATTAGTTGCTGATTTCACAATCAAAAAAATAAATTAGTAGCTTATTGCTTCTCAAAAGAATGTTACTGATTTCTATGATGTAGAGAAAAACATCAAAAGATGCTTTCATCAAAATATAACATCTCCGAGTGGTTGAAATTAGGCTGAGATCTTGTCTATAAGTTGCAACATAGTACTAGTCAATGCACAAGACTTTGAAAAATGAGAATAGTTAATCAAGATTCAACATAAGGGAGGTCCCAAGATGAAGCGACAGTTTTAGAAAGAAACCTTAGGGTGGCGTTATGTAATTAACCGTTAGATAAAAGACATCAGTGACCCCAGGACATTGGTACAGTGATAAGAGCGTATGTAATTGTGATGTGGGGGTTAGACACACGCCACGGGTTCGAACCCTCTCGCGCAGACAAAAGCCTAGTATTTAAGTGGGGAAGGGTAGAGGGGCAGCCGATTATCCACCAGTTCTGAACCGTGTGCCACCGACTCTCAGGAATTTCTTGGTTATAGAAAAAAATAGATAAAGGACGTTATTGGATTAACCCAATATAAAAGTAATCGCCAAGACTGCATGAGCTAACCAAGTAAAAGTTACATTCCTACAAATAATGATACTGAAGAACAACATTCTTTTTTCATCTCCTCAAATCAATTACTAAACAAATAACGAGAAAAACAGTAGCATACAGTAAAAGACGTTAACAACTGCACGAGATACTTAACTGATTGCATACCAAAATTATAGACTTATACCATCTATTAAATTGCGTGAACAACTCTAAAAGCTTTTAGATAAGATGGTTCCGACAATTAAACACGGTATGAAAGCAAGTAGAGGTTTCAAGTTTCAAGTCTCAACCCCGCTAATCAATGAAAATATTTCCAAATAACTCAATCCTAAAAAAAAAAAAGAATCAGTAGTATAAAGGCGTAAAGTAGACCTAAATAAATAAACAATAAGTGACATATCTCTAAGCAGAGGCGAGGTGCACCACTAAAAAAGAAGAAAAAGAATATTAAATGGGAATTGATCCTTAACCTCTTGGTAAATAACTTAGAATTCAACCAAGTGCACCATTCAACCTTTTTGTAGCATGGGTACCAGCAGATAATATTATATCAATTCTAGAAAATATGCACACAAAATACCTAATTTTAGGAGAGACCATGGGTTCAAGTGCCCAATTTAATACATAAATTCGCCCCTGTGTGCACGTGAACCCATGGTCTCTCCATATATTTTTAAAGAGATAACGGTCAAAAAACACACCTCAAGTATTACATTTTTTTGAGTTTCCTAAACTATCACCAACTAAGTTGCAAAACACACCTCAACTATCAGTTTTTCACTTTTCCTACCTGAACTATCACCAACTAGTTTGCAAAATACACCTCATTAAAAGTGAATAACTGATAGTTGAGGTGTATTTTGCAAACTAGTTGTGATAGTTTAGGTAGGAAACTCTTATACCTATTCAGGTAGGAAACTCAAAAAAGGTCATACTTGAGCTGTGTTTTTGACCATTATCTCTTTTTAAAATTGGTATAATATTATCTGCTGGCACTGCTATAAGAAGGCTAAATGGTGTACTTGGTTGAAAGGTTGAGTTATTTAGCTAAAGGACCAGGGATGAATTCCCACTTAATATAGTTTTTCCTTTTTTTGTTTTTGTTTTAGTGGTATACCCATGTTCTAGAAATCATAGATTCGCCTCTGCGTGCATCGTAATTTACATAGTAAATTCACCGATGTCTTTAAGAATTTAGCTTTTGGACGAGATAGTTCACATAATTTAGTAGCAATTGTCCCTTTATCACACTATATTTAGCATAATATCAAGGAGAGTAGAATGCTTTTTTTTTTTTTTCATGTGACTTCTAAAATAAGTGGCAGAGAAGCAATTTAGCATTACATATTGGGTTATGAATAATGAATTTGCAAACTAGCTAAATAATGGCTACTGATAATCAAAGTAAAAGTCAATTAAATTGATTACCTGCGAGGAGGTTCACCTTCGATTTTCCTTCGCTTCGGTTCAGAAGACATGTCACACTTCTCTCAAATTGAGCCCTACCACACCCTTAAAGGCCTCTGCTTTTTAATATCAGAAGATGCTCTACTTGGTTCTTCTTGATTATCAAATGGTCCGAATGGAGACCATTACTATTAAAGAAGAAATTCCACAAACTGTTCTTCGAATGGGTGGTCTAATATTTTCCCTTATTTTGAAGTAATTGCACTGTTTGTCCTTCAAATAAATGATTTTTGGCCTTCAAATGGGCTGGTCTTCTAGGCATTAGTTCTTCGGAAAAGGGTCATATATATCCCTGTATTATCTCCAAATAGTTGTACCCATCGCCCCGTTTCACTTTTTAATGACATATACCCCCCCTCCCAACGCTATCTTTTTTAATATAAATACCCCTGCATCTAACAACTCCTTTAATGGAGACACGTGTCATGATCTAAACGCCCTGTTTTTTTCCTTTTTATTTAATTAAAATACCTAAGCCCCCAATTCTAACACCCAAATGTTATAACCCGAACCTGTAACCTATTAGAAATCCATACATAATTAAGGGATCGCATGGAAAACCGGTGGTGCGATGGAGTTTGGCGGTGATTTTCAACCGAGGAACTATGGCTATGGAGGAAAATCAATATCTCTAATGTCTCCTCAATGTGCTTAGTGTGTATTCTCTGTTCCGTATGTGTGTGACCTTCTTTCCGTGCTCTCTTGAATTTTGTCACTGTGCAAATGCCCTATCTAATTAAACCATATGAATTCGTTTGTATCAGTGCAATTGTGTGATATATATCTATCTATGTGTGTTCTGTCAATGCCTCTCCACGTGAGGAAATGGCTGCTCCCCGTACAAACTTTACCTTTCGAAACTCCATTCTCTTCCTCCTCCCCGCCATTCACTTCTATAACCGGCAAGACTTTTACACCCATTTATTGTTCATTTTCAGAAATTGAAGAGGCCTTTAATTCTCTAAGTCCCTGCCCAAAAAAATACCCAGTTTATAAAATAATTGTTCAAAAAACTTAAGCATAGCGAAGTCAAATGAAAAGAGATAGAAGAGAGAACAAAAACATAGAATCAATTGCAGATCATAACCGAGTATGGGTCGTGGGTTCGGGTTATAATATTTGGGTATTAGAATTGGAGGTTTAGGTATTTTAATTAAACAAAAAGAAAAAAATAGATGGCACATTTAGATCATGCCACGTGTCCTCGTTAAAGGAGTCGTTGGACGCAGGGGTATATATATTAAAAAAGATAACGGTGGGGGTATATATCATCGAAAAGCGAAACGGGGATGGGTACAACTATTTCGAGACAGTACAGGGGTATATATAACCCTTTTTCGTAAATTCTTTAAGGGAGCTAGCATAACTTGTGGATATTATGATGCGTAACTTATGTCCCTCTAGACATAAATTCGACTTTGAAGGGAAAAAATTAAAGTCCGGCATAAAATAGGGATAAAAGTGCAAATAACTCCCTTATTTTTAAGAGAAAGGTCACAACTAGCCTTCCGGCCAAAACTATTGACAATTCGATGGCCCAAGTTGCTCCAAGCCAATTTCGTAGCCTCTAAATAATCCAACCGCTAGCCAAAAATTAAATAAGGAGGCTTTTAAACACAAACTAACCCGAGAAAATCACTAATCTGAAAAATATCTTTCTACACGATTTGCCTCATGCAATCACGCTTTGAGAACGAAAACTTCAACCTATAAAAGACATAAACAACGACCGTAAATTCAATTTGCAACAAAATCTAGGGTTTCTAAGGAGTAAAATTAACGTAGAGCTCCACAAAAATAGTTGATCTGTAAAGCTTTTCACGTAAATTGCAGCCGCAAGTCACGTTGATTGAGTTGATTTCGTTCTGAAATTGCGGAATTAATACATAATAATGTCTTCTGTTGCAAATACGACTCCATTTTTGGTTCCAATTTTGATACAACATGGTGGTAATTGGTTAAACAAGAATGAGTTTGTTAATTACAATATTAATGGAATTATGATCTATTCATATTGTAGTTATGAGTATTTTGTTGATGAGATATACAGGCAATTAGGTAGGGATCAACTACAACTTTAATGGAGATTAAGTACTTGGTAAGGGCTAGACCAATGCCTATATACTATGATATGAGTGTCTGTTTATATATGGAGATGAAGAAACAAAACCTAGATATCAATGAATATTCATCCATTATGCATAATATTGAAAGATGCTAGTGAATGTTCAAATTGTAACTTGGTGGGAACAACTTCAGCTGCTATACAATATCAGGAGATAGAAGGAGTACATATTCCTCCAATGGCTATAGTTGATTAGGGAAGTGAAGATGATTTTCAGGACATAGCAATGGAGGAGAACATAATACAACATCCACTTCATAAGGAAATTGCACAAGGTCAATTGTATTGGGACAAAGATACAATATCTAGTGTAATGAAGCACTACACAATACGAGAGAGATTTCTATTTATAGTCGACAGATCATCGAAAACAAGGTATGATTTCTATCTGTAATGTATAGAAACTGTATAATTCTTGTATAAATTTGTATCACTAATCATGTACATGTGATAATTTGCACGATCAAATATCTATCCTACATTGTGCCTGATTTTCACCTAGAGGACAGACCAGGTTTCCAAGTTACATTTGCGGAATAATAAAGAACAGAAAAGTAAGGACATAGTATTTTTTACGTGGAACCACCCAGCTCACAAGGGTGAAAAACCACGACCTATACCTCTTCAGGATTTGACCTGATACTCCACTATCACTGTGAGCTGCAACAAATTCACATTACAAACTCTCCAACCTAGGAACTAACTCTAATTCCTATCTCAATAATCTCTTTAAACTATTGAGCCCTCTTCAAGTTGCCCTCAACTTGAAGCTAAATTTGACAAGTGTTTATACCTATTACAAATGCTTCTATGAAAGATATAAATTTACAACGCGATAAACAATCCTAATACAAGATTCTAGACTTGAATACTGTAAGACATTACTCAATGAAATAGGTTCTTCAATCTTGTCCTTCGTATCAGGTTGCACTTCAGGAATCAGAACTCACAAAGCAAAAAAAAAAAAAAAAAAAAAAAAATATATATATATATATATATATATATATATATATATATATATATATATATAGTAATTTAAAACACAAACACACCGCTTGATAAGGCCCAAGAGGAGATATAGTGCTTGAGTTGACTTCAATCTCTTGCTTGTCATGCGGATTCATATATGATCTTTAGGAGTCTGAAGCTTATCTCAGATAATCTTCTAAATACTCCTATATCTTTTCCAACAAGTCTTTATCTCAAAATCTTTTAATTCAAGAGTTTTACTTTCAGCAGGACTCTGAGATGAAACATGTTCATGGAACAGTTTCATTCACCTAGTTCATTCATTTTGTCTCACATCTGAATCTGAGATGGAACATGTTCATAGACCTGTTTCATTCACCTTTTTCATTCACTTTGTCAATCATCAAAACATACCAGTGCCACAAATTCTCCCTTTTTGATGATGACAAACCTATGTTCCTGATGCTTTCTGTGTAACCTGTTCTAAACATTTCTCAGCCTAGAAAATGAACCACTAAGATGAACCAGGCTAGCACAGTTGGGTTATAAACGCTACACAGTATACATCTACACCCTTCTGGCATCATTAAAAAGTTGCCTCATTTTAGTTAAAGATCAATTGACTGTTTGTTAATATAGAACTCATGGCCACTTGGCTATCACATATACAAACATAATAGAAACACTTGCTCAATTTCTATCTATCATGAACATTTACACAAAATGACACAAATTTATAGACAAAACAAACTGTTTTCATTAAGCAGATATTGTAGCACCAAACCATGGACAGTTAAAAGCAAATATATAGGCCAATCAACAACAAAAAACATAGGATGGGATTCATTAAAAGCAGGGGATAGGGACCACATAAGGAAGATAAGATAATGAATACTAAGAGGAAGTCTTGGAGGTCTAAGAAGAATCTTTGGTGAGAGCTTTGACCAAGTCTTATATAGTCTTGGTGTTATCTGCTCTCTCCTTATCTAGTGCGACACCTGTAGACTTACAATCTGAGCATTACGATCTTCTTGCTCATGACCGTACTTGATATGCAACAGATCCATATTATACTATACTGATTCTTATCTTTTAGTGTTACAATTTCAGCATCCTTGGCTGTAAGTTGGTCTCTCAAGTTTTGAAACTTAGCATCAGCCTGCTCAACTGGACCCGGTTAATCAACCTGTTCCAAGGCCCCGATGACATCCTTGGAAGTTTGATACTCCCAAAATTTAACTGACACTTGGAAGTGATCAAAGATGTCAGCCAACCAAAACCCATATGCCAGCCCATGACCTTTGTTCTCCTATAGAGTAATCTTGTATATGTGCTAAATCATGAGGCTGGGAAAATTTATTTGGACATCAGTGTCTAGGAGTTCCATCACAGCCATGTCTAAGAATCTTGCTTCATGTCTCCCTTATTTCTAAGCAAAACCATATAATGCACCACTTCAAAGTAGAGTGGGTAAAGTCTGCGCATCTCCTTCTTTTGCACCCTCTTGTGCTGCCTAGAAGATGGGTTGTTGGAGAGTTTTCTTGTGATCTCAAAGGCTGAGGCCATCCCATTAAGTGATGGTCACTTATTTTTCACATAATTTGCCCAACCCACAGAGGGCACATGCAGAATTTCACCCAAAATTTGGACATCCAAAGTGAACTCAACACCCAACACATGCTAGTGAGCTACTCTCCAGTGACAGTAGCATTAACATAAAACTCAGTAACCTATTTCTTGCACTACTTTCTCTTTTCTTCCATTGGAAGAAACAAGTCACTCCACCCCTGGCATTCAAACCTTTCCAAGAATGTAGCCATCTCTGGACCCATGGCCAGTGACTACCCTACCTCTTAGCACAGTCTGCTTTTTGATCATAAGGATCCTTTGCTTTGCAGGATCTTGCATACATCTGAGTCAACATAATTTTCAGTGTCCTCAAAGTCATTATGTTCAGACTCATAGGACTCATTCGTGTCACTCCCAGTTGGCTCATTCTCCATCTTAAACTAAGATTTCTTTTTAGATGAAATAGGTTCGCGAACCTATTTCTTCACAGCAGTTGGTCTTGATTTTGCGGTGGCCACAGCCTTACACTTTCTTTTTCTCTGCAGTCTCCTCTACAGGTTCCACCATTGATACTGAAGCAGTCTTAACATCTCTTATTCTGGAAGCTGTACGCTTTTTGCTGGCTAGCATTGCCTTTTTCAGTTCTTCCTCAACCTTTCTCTTTTGACCCCGAGTGTTAGGGGTTCTGGTAGAGCTGAAGAACCTCTTTCCTCAACTTTCATCATCAGGCCTTAGAATAGGCTCACCAGATGCCTTCCTAAGCCTAGACCTAACCTTTCTCCCTGCAAGCTCAGTAATAAGCAGATCATCATCATCGTCATTACCTTTAGCAGCAGTACTCTCAGTTGGATCAGGTTGACAAATGTGTTCATTTGAGCATTTTCATCCAATGTTGGAACAGGTTCCTCAACTTGTTCAATGGTGGCATGGGTATCAACAGTTGGTGATCCTCCCTGAACACAAACTGAGGGTTCAAGAGTCTAAACTACCTTGGTTGCCTCCATATTACCCTCACCCATGCTTCCGTCACGTCTGCCGGCCATAACACGATTTTGCAACTTCGATGAGTCTCTGTTTGGTTCGTTCGACATCACCGCTGTCGGGAAAATTAACCCGTGTACACTACATATATCACAGCATGTGAACTTGGTTTAGCTGTGAGATTTTTCACTGGTTCTCTCTCACGCTGTGCTCTAGGCACATCTCCCTCAATTTTTTCAGTTTCATCCCCCAAATCCCTAATGGGTTTTACAACGTGTGCCAGCCCTAACAGACTTACCACTACTATTTTTGGAACCAATATCAAAGTGATAGAGTCCAAGGGTCCAGTGTAGTAAGCCCCATAGATACCATACATCCTACACTCCAAATTCTTAACTTCGTCCCCTTGTTTCTCAAAGAGTCCTCCAGACATATCAAGAGTGTTAGAAATTATCTTAGTTTCAAAGTCTAGAGATGGATCAAACTGTCAGTTACCAGAGCTGATTTGTTCATCACTACAACTAACTCTGGATTTTTTTCTCTTTGGGATTTGGGTCTGGGGTGTTTCAGTGGGTGCGAAAGCAATTGGTGTGACATTGGTGGGTGGTACAGTGGTGGTAGGATTGAGAGTGATTGGTGAAGTGGTTTTGCGTTTTTGTGGAGTAGTGGAGGTAGATGCTTGATGTACCATTTCTAGTGTAGGGATAGGTGTTGAGAACTTGAGAGAGAGAATATAAACAGAGTTTGTCGAAATTATGAGAGGTAGAAGATGAAGAGAAAAATGATTAGTGGAGTTTAAGTGGGGGAGAGAGAGAGAGAGAGAGAGAGAGAGAGAGAGAGAGAGAAGAAGGGGTGAGTGGATATGGATAGATTCCTTGTGTCAAGGAGTTTTAGTCCACGTATAAGTCTTTGGAAGTGATTGACTAGATGGTTGCATGTTTTCAAAAGGAAGTCCTCATTGTAAAGGACTCTTTAATGAATAATGACAGTTACACACAACCTTTTTCAGAATTGCATACTTAATGGAGACTAATTTTGTAAACAGATGGAAGGAGTAATTATTTCAAGTTATTTCATGGCTTGAATATTTATTAATTCAAGGATGGTGTACATACCTCAATTTTGATGAACTATTCGCAATCTCATCCAAGCCGATTCTTACTGTGACATTTCAATATCTATTAGATTTTATGAGATAATGATCTATCATGGTATAGGACATACAACTGAATGTACAAGACTGAGTAAAACATTATTCAAATGATGCATTAATTATCTTGAAACAAATATTCTAATGATCATTGAGGGATACTTATGAAATCTTAATCATCCCCAATTCTAACCTATTCAATCATAGTGGTTACCTTCCTAAGTGTAAGACTTTCAAGATGATTTAACTCCTTTTGAATAACAACAATCTATTCTTCAACCTGTAAAGATTTAATTAGTGAACCAGGTTCATTAGAAGTTTTTCATTAGATGTTCCCCCTGTCTGTGTGCAACATTTCTCATTTATGTTGGCTTTATTTCTCTATTACATAGCTGTCTATTTCTTCAATACCCCTGACTTTTCCTTTCTTCTACTTTCAAAGGTAGCAGTCCCTCCTTCTAAGGGTGAGAGCGAACAAAATTTTTGGTTAACTTCATTCATGCGTTTTGTTACACCTCGTAGTTTTATAAGTTGAGATTTGTTGTATGTTAGTTGCCTAGTCCTTGGACACATTTTGTCTCAGGGTTATGCGAGGGTTAGACATACCCATCTTGTATTATAAGGATTTAAGTTCATGTTTGGTAAGTTATGGAAGGATTAGAGAATAAGTGAATTGAAGAGAATATGTTTCTACAAAGTTTCATTCTGGAGTTGTTTTATACGGACCGTACCTTAAAATACTGACCGTATTTAAGGATTTATAATTTAACAGAGAAGGTTGATTTTGAGGTTGAGAAATACGGATCATATATACGGTCCGTATAAAATTATACGACCAGTATATACGAACTGTATTCCTGAGGCAACCTTATGTTCATATAAGCTCTAGAAACCCTCTCGCATCATATTCAATCACTCCCCAAGTAAAGATCAAAGGTAAAAGTGAGAATCAAGTGCTAAAAGTTTTCAAAGTATTGTTGAAGCTTGTTTCCCCTTCTTGTAGAAGCTTTGGAGGATACTTCAAGGTGAAGTAGTCTTGGAATTGAAGTGTTGTTGATCTCTTGAGGTAAGATTTCATCTTATTTCCATGTTTATGAGTTTATGTGATAGTTATGCTAGGGTTTGAGAGAAAGAAATTGGAGGAAAGGTTCAAACACGAACTTGATGTTGTTTTGAGTTGTAATCTAATTTGAGCCATGATTTTTAGTGTTTTTAAAAGGGGGTATCTTCGGGGGGGGGTT
>NC_081349.1:63825815-63846485 GCF_029784015.1 Lycium ferocissimum | reverse complement strand
GCCTTAAGGCAAGGTCGGAAAAAATAGCCTTGTCCATAACTCGTCGCAACCAACTTAAAAATATTCCAATGTACAAAATACGGATATAACATCCTTCCCCCCTTTAGAACATTCGTCCTCGAATGTTCAACTAGTCTCATAGGTCTTATAAGGATCTCGGAGGGTTTCCTTTATTACCCTAGCATGTACTCTCATCTACCAATCATATTTCTTTTTCATCTCCTTTTACCTTACGAATAATATAATAAGGTCCAATACATACGAACAATGGTTAAACTTCTTCTTCTTGTCGGATCTCATTACATCTTTCATGGGTGGCATCTTCAAGCATACCCACTCGCCAATTCAGAATTCTAAGTGTCGACCTCGATTGTCGTCATATGCTTTCTGTCGTCTCTGGGCTGCTAATAGTCTTTCCCTACTTTACTTATCATCGCTGATATCCCGAAAGAATCCGACGCATAAATTCACTCTCTTAGCGATTACTAGTTTTGACCATCTTGCCTAAATCATCTTACAATCCCCTTTACTCAACTTGTAACATTCTAGGCACATTATCTCGTGTCGTCTCTTTATTCTTAATTCAAACCTTTCCATCGTCTTTTCACTCAAATCTTGCTCTCAACTTTCCTGTCACATATGTTGTTGCAATCTTTACGCGAATACACAAAGGCGCTCAAATTAGCCCAAGAAATACCCTAGCGTGGCTTCACCGATTCTTAGGTTTGCTTTGTCTTCGCCCTCTTATCTTACAACCGGTGTCATGGTAGATCTTTGGTCCACCCATAGCCATGTCCGTTTGTCCTCAAACACTAATTCTATTTTAGTAATGGCTTAAACTATCGTTACATTTTTTCGTAATGTACCCAAAATATCACAATCGCGTTGTCGTTGCTAAGTCCTTACTCTTCTTATCAAGTACTTACTTAGTCTCATTCTTATCATACCAATACTTGCAGTGGCATCACTATTCTTGTATAACTTGTATAAGGTATGTTCAATCTTAGTCACGGCCTTTCCTTCTCTTGGTTCATGCTACTTCACATCTCCCCCCCCCCCCCCCCGTACTTACATTCGCTGGTAGCCTATCTTGTCATACTCCTCTCCCTTCCTTTCCTCACTTCCTACTATAGGGGGTTCTCTATCGTTAGCGAACAACTCTATTGCCCACATCTTAGCTTCTAATCCCGCATTGTTATCTTTCACAATGTCTCCGCAAGTTACTCATTATCTTCTCTTGTCGTATTCTCCCCTTTTTAAGCATCCACTTTCCAATATCATATCATTCAAGATCTCTACAATTAATCCCCAGCACTATCTCAAGTACCATCTTAGCTTCAACCCCTCTTTCTGGCTTTTGGATCTTGCTAACTTGCCTCGGCAAAGAATCTTACCTGTAGTCCAAGCATCCGTATCTAAGATATTGTAGTGTCGTTTGTCTGCATCTTACACTTGCATCTTTCGCACTCGCTTCCCCCTTTAAGGGGTGTGCTTATACTATTACCCAATTATACTTTGCCCTATGTCCGCATTTCCAGTTTCAATTAGACGGCACTCTTATTCCGACATTTTGATTCTCTTGTCTTCCACCTACCCACTTTCTTTCTTTTCCAACTATCATTGTATTAGAACTTTCCAAGCTTAACCTGTGGTGAAAACAACATCAGCTTGCCTTGTAACATTTGTGCCATCTATATATATTGTTTCTCACTTGAACTTCGTTACCCTGTCCGATTAGTGCCTTCCAAATACCGCCACGTTGGTTGCCGGGATACACATATCCGCTGGCATAGCCGTGTACGGGATATCTCGAGCATACCTATATACATGTATAATTTCTACTATCTTGCTTACAAATATCTCCAAACGCTATTCCAACTCTTCCTAATTCTAGAGCTGTGATGCACTTTCTTTCTCTTTACCGGTCTAATCCTCCCCGTTCTACGCGACCTCTTAAGGTTTCTCGCCCACCCGCGTACTCAAATTTTCCTTAGATTACTCTAGCTTCTCATTTGCTTCTTACGTCCGAATTTGTAGACCTTTCGTAAAACTTCCCGGGGTCACCCATCCTAAAATTGCTCTCACTCCAAAGACGCTTAACCTTGGAACTCCGATGAGATACGATGCTTTAACACTAGTATGATCGCGTCCACCTCACCACATGACCTTCATCACATAACTCGGAATACATTGACGTCTTAACGCATTTTAAAACGCTCTCATAACACAATTACTATTTTAGCCCTCTTTCAATCCTCGTATTCACGTTTCACCTATGGGTACGACTACTTTCCGTCCTAGACTTCCGTATTCCCAATGATGATGGACACACCTTGATCGCCGTTACTTATAAATACTTGGTTATCGGCCTTTGATTTCTGCTCTCATTTTACCTCGTTCCTCATCCTTTCTATAACCGAGTCTTTCACAGTCCCGTCACTTATAGTACTCGTATCCTTGGCTACACGTGTCGTGATCTATCACTACCCTGTCACCTCGCTTTCTTCTTATTTCCTTCTTCCAATTACCCTTTCTTTTCTTACACTCGCTATCATTTCCGTTATTATATAACCCTTATTCCGAACTTCCCCTACAGAACTTGATAAGCCTTCCTTGTCGTCCTATAGCTCACTTCTCTCGCGTCATACTTGCCTTTATATTCTAGCTACATAGATCACATCGTAGCTTTGGCCACCTTCTCACTCGGCCTTACTTATTTTCATAACAATCTCCATTATATTCACATTATATCCTATTCGTAATCAATCCTATAATATAGCACTTCTTAACCTTTCACCCTTCCTGGTCCACTTTATCCTTAATATCTCGCAAGCTGCCTTATCCATACATTCACATCCACCACAATTCTTTTCCTCTGTACTCTTGTCTTAATCACGCTATTACCTCTTTTAACTATAGGCTCGTCATAATTCATCCCTGCTTATCAATTCAGTCGGTATCTTAAATAATACTCCATCAAGATTTACCAGCCCTTTTCTGAATCATCTCTTAGGATTACAAACCCTTTCCAAATTCTTTTATCATATCGGTATCGACCTTCTAATTATTCTTATCCTTAATTTAATAATTAACTTCTTTCTCGATGTCGGCCGTACTCGTAGCCTAGCCAGATCTCACCATTACTATCGGCACGACCTTTCAAGTCGTATTACAACCTATATCTCATTCTCTTTTTATTTCTGGAAAAATTTTGGCAGAGTTTCCTCTATAATTATTACTATCTCAAAACCTGCACGCAGGAAATACCAACAATGCCTCGCAGGGCCAACATATATATATATATATATGTATCATATCATATCACAGCCACACAGGGCTCCCAATATCAACAGCAGTACGAAAATGACGAACATACCTCGTATGCCCAACTCGAACTGCACCTGTTGCACTTTCCTGTTTACTTTCCTTTTTAGCTTTCAACTTTACATTTCGATCGTACTTCAATACCTTATTCGACATATACCTTTCATACCTTTGCTTACCTGCGTGCTTAGTAACTTCCAATATCATCAATCACTTTCTTCTGTCGATGTCATTCTTCTCGCCGCAATCAAAAGTCGGGTAAGGAATCTCATTTCCTATGACTTGGCTCTATGGCACGATCTAAGATGCGAAAGAAGAGTAACCACCCTAGATGCCCCGTAGCCTCCCGTTTATAAATGTGGCGCGCTTCACACCATAAAATGTGACTCTACCGGACACGACTTTGCGTACAACCCCTAGGACGAACTCAAGCTCGATACCAATTTGTCACACCCTAATTTCCGATAGGGCGTGATGGGCACCCGACCCTTACTTAGGGCCGAGCGAACCCGCTGACTCTCGTAATACTCATAATCATGCTGGGCCATTAAATCATGAAAATAAAACATAATGGAAGCTTTTCAAAGAACCACACACTTTTCATCTTTCTCAAAACAAATAAAACCTGTAATCATAGGAAATCTGTATTATAATACATAATGATACATCGGCTTACAGAGCCGCTTACAAAATTGACATGTTATATATACACGTGACCCTGTTTGCAAAGTCTCTAACATAAACCAAGATGACATAACATAAACACTCGACTCGGCAAAGACTCCGGGAGGAAATGGAGCTCGCCACTCCAGCTGGAACCTCTTCTAATCATCTGTATATACCTGCGTGGCATGAAACGCAGCCCCCGAAGAAAGGGGGTCAGTACGGAATATGTACTGAGTATGCAAAGCATGGAATACAGTAATCAAGAGCATAGCCGAACTGGGATTTACAGAAACAAGTATAATAACCAGAAAAAAAAAATCCAAAAGACTTGCCTTTAAATCATATATCATGCGTGTCAAAATCATGTAGTACATATGCGTATACATAACGTGTCCCGGCCCTCTAGTGAGGGACTCGGTAAATAAAATCATCATATCATCATGTCATCATGTCATTATATATATATATATATATATATATATATATATATATTATATATATATATATACCGTACCCGGCCCTCTAGTGAGGGACTCGGTGAATAGAATCATCATATGCCATCCGGCCGCCATCCCCATATCATCATCATCATCATATATCATCATATATATATATATATATATATATATATACCGGCCCTCTAGTGAGGGACTCGGTGAATAATGCGGAAACTGTGCACGAATACATACCCGGCCCGGGACTCGGTGAAAGATACATCGAGGCATGCACGAGCAGAGTAGTGAGAAACCATATGCACATAAATCATCATTACAGACTCAATGGATAAGTAAGTAGTCGACGCTCGAGAATTAAAACGGTAATCATGTTAGGTTCTTCAAAGACAAGCCGTTAGGACTATACAAGGGAATCTCGGGGACCACGGATATGCATCAAACCAATCCGGCCCGCCCATGAAAGTTAAAGTCATTATTCGTTATAGAATCATTTACGAGCATATCAAAGCAATCCGGTTCGTCTATGAAAGTTAGGGACATTTTCAACATAAAAATCCTTTTGGAGCAAAACTCTTTGTACCACATTTGGATTCAATCATACAAAGACATGAAAACCATAGTTCTACCACATTAAGAATGCTAACATTAAGAGACGGATAAGAATCGTAACATGCTCGGATCATAGGAATAGAGTTACCCCGAGGATCGTGTCATAGCTTACTTACACTAAGACATGCCAAAAGAAAGAAAGGTTAAGCTTTACATACCTCGTCCGCTTCCTAAGCTAATCCAAACTCAAGTCTCGGGCTCCCCAAGATCTACAATACGTCAATAAATACCAAACATTAGCTATAGGCACTTAGGAATTCAATCCTAAGTTAGCATTTGTCTACGAAATTTAAAAGCATTTCCCCCGTTTATATGCCTAGCCCGAATTCTCAATTCAAGAACCAACAACACCAACAACAATACCAATAGTATTAACATCATTTCCAATACCGACGTATGCCATAAAACAGCCCGCACACGTTTTCTAAATTTCTCAACCAACCAAATTTGCGATATAACTATTTAATAATTTTATTTCCGTAAAGGAGTCGAAATTCATATGAACAACATCAATAACAACAGCCTTCACATTTTACAAGGTAATTACATTTATTTTCATCCAAAATTCTCTTCAAATCTCCTTCCATAATTCACAACACCAACAAACGAATTTATCAGACTATTCCCTCCGTGCTAATCCGTTAAAATTCTAAATAAACTCGTTAACAATGAAAAGGAACCGTATTCATACCTTAAGCATGCAGCCCCCACGTTATCACTCTTCTCCTTGGTTGATTTTTAGCTCAAATTGAAGACAACGCAACAGACAACACTTTTCTCTTCATGGGCTTCTAATTCGGGGCTTAGATTTTGGTCAAAATTGGTTTTTCTTCTCTCCAAGGCTCTTCTCTCTCTCTTTCCAGAATTTTCTGGTGTTCTTGGTCTGAAAAATGAGAGGAAAGGGCTGAAATTTCACTTAAATAGGCATGGGTCATGGGCCTAACCCGATTGGGCCCGGTTTGGGCCTAGCCCACTGACCTTTCCGCCTTAAAACGTCCATATCTCCTTATCCCGACATCACTGTGGGCCCACGACCTATGGTTGGAAATCTAATTCAATTATCTACAACTTCTATCTTTGGTATTTTTCCAAATTCCAAACTTATAATACCGTTTTCGCCCCTCGAAGTCGATCACCCGAAAACGTTACTTAAAAATATTTGCTTGGAGGACTTCCACTTTGATTTGGCTCAAGGGTCCTTCTTGAGTTATGTTTAACTTCACATATGTGATTCATATAAATTGTCGCATGTCCCAAAAAAAAATCTCAATGTGTGGGCCCCACCTCAACTTGCGAATAATCCGACGTACAAAAATACGAAATATAATACTGTCAACGTGAGTTTAAATTATGAAGCAACAACATGATTGTCAATTTTTAAGCACGTTAATAAGGACCTTCCAATTGGTTGGAACTGCTAGAAGAAAATATTTTTTTTTTGAATCAAGATTTGAGGGCTCAAATTCTCGGTTCCATGGCCGAATGGCCTCTCTTTATTTTTCTCCAAGTTTCTTGAATTTTCTAAGGTTTGAAAGTATGAAGAATGTGATTAATAAGTCATCCAATATGCTCATATATAAGTCATCCATGTGTCCCATGGCCCACACATGGCTTGGATGAATTAAAATTAGCCAAGCCATGGGTGGTGCCCCACTCACACCACACGGCCAACTTGGCCATTATTTCATGAAATGCCAACTTTCCTAAATTAACTTTTAACCCCAAATTTTCCTTAATATTCCATGCCAATAAATTCATAAGCAACTTATGCCTTAAGGCAAGGTCGGAAAAAAAAATAGCCTTGTCCATAACTCGTCGCAACCAACTTAAAAATATTCCACCCAAGACTTTATGAAGTTAAACGCACAATAATATTCATAACCCACCAACTATTATAAGTTTATTAAGCCCACATTTCTAGGGTAACTAATAGGAATCCACACATTATACCCGAAGACGAGACATGCTTTATTAGAATGATGATAATCTAATCAAAGTCTAACTCGAATACCGTAAACGCCCCCATGAAGGAACGGTCGAGACTTACCTCTCAAGAATATTTTTGCCCCAACTTAGAAATTCTCCCTAAGTGCTAACACTTGAAACTATTTTTAGGAGTTTTATAAATAAAGAATTCGTAGGTCAAGCTGTTTTATAACCCGATTTCAATCTTAGTTCATCCTCCGTTCAATCCGAAAGTAATAACCCAAGCTTAGAAGTTAAACGCCATAATATTCATAACCCACCAACTATTATGTTTATTAAGTTCTAGGGTAACTTAATTCAATCACCACCGGCAAGTGTCCGCCGAACGGACCTCTCAAGAAAAACTTCCTGCTCCTTGAAACTATTTTGGATGGCGAGCCTGGTCCCGCAATAGCGCAAGAGCTACATCGGTCCACTGCCCGCCATAGCGGACAACATAAAACCCGGATCGACCTCAGCCGAGAAACCCGCCGCCATGCCACAGCCCCCGCCACAACGGTAGCTTCATCATACGGTGGTTCCACCGAGCCGTCGGTTTCCATAGTTGTCCACTCTACCACACAACACTTCATCCGAGGCCTCACAAACACAAACAACATGCACATTAATGTAAAAACACCATACGGACTCACCCGTGGCCTCGAAATCCCCAACGGAGGTCTAATTTCCTACGTCACCCCCCAATGGACTCAATAAAATCAAACAATGATCACAATAAGCCAAGTTTTCAGTTCTTAGACTTCTACATTGAGTTTCTATTAGCTCGTTCTACCATTGGAAGGGTTCTATTTTATAAGGTGATCTTAGATTTTTCATAACGACCGGGAGGGTCGTTACAAACCCAATGTCATCAACGTGGAAACAAGCCACAAGTAAATAGAACAAAATAAGTCAACAACACAACCGGTGGCTAGACCCAAATCATACAACAAGGCCTAACTCCGAGAGACAATATCCAACCTCAATTCATCCGAGGTTTACATGCAGTGTCCGACAAGATCATCTAAATATATGCTTCGCTAATCTAAGTCTCACCATAAGGTAAACCGTAACATACCTGGAAGGCCGAACAACAAGGTCTCCACAATCACACCTTAGCCTTTCCTTTTATTTGAGCCTCGAGATAAAGAAAGCCTAAGCACATTCGAATCAAGAAATTATAATCAAGAAGAACATCGATCAAACTTTACTTCTATTCAAGACCCAATTTCCCAACCTATGGAATGGGTTTTATGAACTAGAAGGGTAAAATTAGGAATCTAAAGATCTCAACATGAAATTAAAACTCTAGGTGATCAATTCCCATCAATATCAAGCTAGAAGAACCAACAATTTACTCAAATTCGGATTCTAGCAAAAACTCCCAAATTTGGGTATAAACCTTAACTCCCAATTCAACAATTAAAGCTTAATCAAGAAGTAAACATGTTACTATAGCTTATATTCATCAAATCCATGCTAAATAAAGTTAAACCAACCACTAATTTCAGATTTATAGCCAAGAAATCATTTAGGAAGAAACCCATTAGAACCCACTATTAATGCTCAACTTATTGATGAACTTAGCATGAACCATGAATTTCTATGGTGATTTAATGATCAAGGAATGAAATATAAGGTTGGGGAAAATCACCATAAAGCTTAGCCTCTTTAAGAACACCAAAACTCTCTCCAATAGCCTTTAGATGAAATGGGGAAATGTTTAGAGACTTAGGGGTTTTTATCAGTTAAGCCATTCAATTACTGCCCGACATGCGCTTTGGCGCTTAGCTTGACTGCTTCAGCGGTCGCGCTTCGGCGCTCAGGGTACTGCTTCGGTGGTCCCTTGCAAATTGTCTAGATCGCTTCGGCAGTCGGTCCACCTCTTTCGCGGTGCCTCTTCGACGGTACTGGGGCCGCGGAAGCGAACACCAGTAAACCAGAAATGGGGCCCAAATTTCATGAACTTCACCCGAAGTCCTGACTAACACTCGATACCGTCTGCTCACAAATCAAATATGCAACTATAAATAAAAACATACTACGAAGGTCTCGTTGACCGAGTCAACCCCTGATATCTCAAAACTAACCTTCCAACCCAAGTCCCAAAATGCACCCGAGTGAATTGGGAACCGAACCAAATATGCACACAAGTTCTAACAGACCATTCGGACCTCTCAAAATTGAGGGATTCCCAAAAAAGGTCTGTTTACCCTTAAGTCAACTTTGAGTCAATCATTTTTCACTTTTAAGCTAAATTTCCCCAAAACTTACCCAAATCAACTCTGATGACCTCAAAAAGCGTGCAAACAGTCCCCGTGGGTCAAATATGAGCTAATAAAGCTCAAAAAAGGATCAAAAGGGTCGGAAATGCAATAACGACCAAACGGGTCGTTACAGGAAAAGCTAGGGTTTATGCCTAATTTGGGGGTTTTGCCTTGGATATTTTAATTGACCAATACTTGAGCTAAATTAGCAATTGGAAAGTAGAATTAAACTTCTAGAATGTTGGGTTACCAATTCCATCTTTGAAATACCCATTTTACCCTTATGGGCCAGATTTCTCTCTTTTCCTTAGTTGATTTTGATTCGAACGAATGTATAGCAAGATAGGTACCATCATTTCCCGTTTCTAACTTAGATTTTAATAATGGCTAGACTTTGAGTTTTTGGAGGATCTTCGGAAGGGCAAGGCTCAGATCTGATTGTTCGTGGCGCCAGCTCGGTAGCGAGGTAGGTTACGGCTTACCCTTTTGGTTAGACTCCAGTTAGAGAAGCTTATGTAGAGTTAGTTATTAATGGATAAATCATATTCAACCTTCGGGTATGAAGTTGAGATGGAATTTCTTAGGATGGTGTTATTGTTGACTTTGTTGGCATGTCACCTCTTTGTGTGATTTGACTTGTTGCCATGTGTGTGGTATTGGACTTATTACTTAGTTGTCATGTTGTGCTTGTGATATGATTGTCTCTCACTTATCTTGACATTATCATTGATAAAGGAAAGAACTTGATTTGGTATTGAGATTGTGATACTTGTATAACGACCCATTTGGTTGTTATAGTGTTTTGACCCATTTAACCTTGTTGCCCCTTCCCCAGAGTCCCGTTAGTATGATCTATGACTTAGTGAAGTCACTGCATTGGTTCCCGCAAGGTTCGAGTGTAAATTGAGTCACTGATGGAGAAACTAGTTAAGTTAACAAGTTAGAGTTGACCACGGTCAATGCCTGGTTAGGATGACTCTGTGTCAATATTTTGAAAGTTTCAACGAGTTAGTATGATGATTTTGAACTTTTCTACAAGTTTTGGTAAAGTTTCGAAGAGTTTTAGATGGGTTTGGGTTTTGTCGTGCTCGTATTCGATGTTTTTGCCGTAGGTCTTTGGATAGAAAGGGGTACAGATTGATCAAACGACCTTTTTTTTGTGTGAGGTTTGAACCATTAGATCCATATCATAATTATGAAGCTATAGCAAAAAGAATCGTCGCGTTTCACCTCCGTATGAGGGAGTTATGTCCTTTTTCGTTCGGGCTGTTCCAGCAGGTCTGCTGTAGCGGACCCATGGATGCTATAGCAAGTCCGCCGCAGTGACCCACTGACCGCCGCAGCAACCGATGGGGGCAGAAAGCCCAATTTTTATACCTCAACTCCGAACCATTACCCACAAGACCCCAAAGTCAGTTTTCAAGAGAGAAAGAGGCAAACTTCATTCCATTCTTTGGTAAAAGCATCTTGGAGGGTAAGTCCCCACCTTTATTAGTGCCTTTTCCTTTCTTCTTCAAGTTACATGATTATTTTAAGGTCCATCAATGGTGGGTGGAAATCCTAGAACCCTAGAATTAGTAAACCCTTAAATAATTGGTGGGTTGTTGATTTTGTTGTTGATTAATCATCTAGGAGTATATATTATCACTTTCTAAGAAGGAAATTTGATTTCTTGTGGTTGAAATTGCATGTTGAGACTTAGGGTTCTAATAAAAATGGAAATTTTGTCCCAAAATCTGTTTGAAAGGGTAAATTGATTAGAAACCCATGAATTGAAGGTTAATAATTATAGAAACAGAAGTTATGATAAATTCACCATTAAAGGATGATTTCATCCATTGAAAAGGGTAGAAGTAAGTGGGTCTTCTTCCCCAAATTGTTGTTCTTATTTAAATACATGGTTTGTTGCTTACTTAGCATCATATTGTTAGACTTTTACCGTTATAAGGCGCTTCAAAAATAAAAGACTCGTGTGGAGTAGTTCGTGGCTCCTGTTCTTCATTCGAGGTAGGTTACAACTTACTTTAGTTAGACTTTGATTAGCGAAGGTATGTATTGTGTAGAATTGATGGGAGAAAGAATGATTAGGTCTTCGGACATGGTGTTTTGGGAGAAAGAATGATTAGGTCTTCGGACATGGTGTTTTGGTTGGATATTAGCTAGGTTGGTATGACTTCTGATTTTGTGGGCTCATTGCCATTAATTTATGTACTGAAATATGAAGTGTAGTTGTATTCATACTGTGGCGATTCAGGATGGATTTCTGTTAGGTTGATTGTTATTGATGGTGTTTCGTTGCTCTATTATTGTGATTAGACTTATAACCTAAATTGTCGTATTGTACTCAGTTCTCTCTTATTGTGACACATATCATCGGAGAAAGGAAGGATAATGAGTTTAGACTTGACTTGTGATATAAACTTATGACAGTACGTAGATGAAAACTTGATGTATGATTTACTGTTGACAATAATATATCGAAAAACGGGGCATCTTGGTGATACAAGACTTAGTTGTGAGGCGTACTTGCTATATGTGAAAGTAGAGAGGGATATAGTGTTACACCTCGGAAATTTTTGGACTTGTTGCCTTGTGGATAGGCTAATGTGAGCTTGAGGTGACCATGAGACCCTTACGAGATTAAGGAAGGTATTATATAGCTTAGAGTGCATATGATAAGAGTTTGAAGTTATATGAATATATGAGCCTAAGTTCGTTGAGGGAAGTGAAAATATAAGTCGCGTTCGGAAAGGTTTCCGCTATAATTGAGCTAATGTTTATTTAGGAATATCTTAAGGGGCTGTTATAGGACCTATTTTATGGTTAATGAAGTGTTATATAAGTGCCAAGAAGGTTCCACGAGGATTGGAAGTCAAACCAGTCAACGAGAATGAAAATCAGAATTTTCCAGTTGTACGGCCATTGGTACGGACCGTATAAATTATATGGCCCGTATAATGGTCCGTAGGTTTGCTCCAGAGAAGGGTGTGGCCTGGTGGTATTATACGTCCTGGTTATATGGACCGTATAAATTGTACGGCCCGTATAATAGGCCGTATAAATCGAGTAGGGTCAGATTTTTATTTTATAAGCATGGACGACCCTTGCTCATTTTCATTTCCCACATTCTTCCAAGCTCTCCAAAAACTCCAAAACCCTTCTCTAAGAATATTACACCCAAACCTAAGAGATTACAAAGATCAAATAGCAAGAATCAAGTGTTCATGTGTTAGAAGGTTTCCTAGGGTTGGTAGATTTCAAGAAATACTTGGGCATTGTAGCTAGGGTTTTTGTACAAGTTGATACCTGCTCCAAAGCTTGTTTCTATGGGATAAAAAGGTTAGTTCCCATGCTTATTTCATGTTAATGAGAATGTTTGGTTGTAGCAAAACCTTGGTAGAAGAAGAAAGTAGAAAATGAAGTCTAAATGTAGCTTTTATGATGTTTATGAGTAGTAAACTATGTTGAGTCATGATTCTTAGTATGATATGTATACAATCATGTTATGGAAGGTAATAATGGTGATGAAGAAGCATTATATGAAAATGTGCTAAAATGGGTGTGGAGTTGTTGGTATAAGTTGAGCACACGGATAGATTTTAAAGGTTTAATGGAATGTGATTGCTTGATTATGATATTGTGAGTGTATTATGGATGTTATTGTGATTGTTGGGAGTTGTTTTGTAAAATGGTGGAAGTTGACGAAATAGGGGAAGTGCTGCCCAATTTTCATTAGATCATGAATTATTCTAGTTTGGATTTAAGAGTATCATTAAAGCTTAACCATGGTATGAATCCTTCTAAATGTAGATTATTCAAGCTTCAATGATGAACGTTAAATAGTTAAGAAGACGAAGAGGTATGTAAGGCTAACCCCTCTTTCATTAAGGCATGATTCCTTTGCTATACATATCCTTTCATGAATTCCATAAAGTCTTCCAAATGACTCTATCTCTAAGATTACCAAAGCTTACGATTCTCGATACGTACACGATTCTATTGCATCCCTTCTATGATAGTGATCCTCCAAGGATAGACGTAACGAAAACGATGATGGTAATGATGTTGATGATACTCATGAGCTCTTATGTATATGTGTCTATGTATAACTAATATGTAACACCGAGCTTATATAGACGGGTCTGATACCTATCGCGTGCTCACCACTGCAGTTGGGTACGGATAATACTGAGCCTTGGTAGGGCCAGATATGTATAATCACCAAGCCTTGTCATGGCCGGGTATGTGAAACCACCGAACCATCATGGTCGGGTATGCTATGGGTATGAATATGAACATGAATATGGATATGAGTATGGATATGGATATATGTATATGTATATATGTATGTACACGAGCATGCATTAGAAACAGAAGGTCCTTATGAAAGGTAAGTAAATATGGTGATGGCTTGCTACCTCCCGATCCTCCCATCTTATGCTATTTCTTATGCTACTTCTTATGCTGTCTCTTATGCTCCTATTATGATGTTGATTGTGCTTTACATACTCAGTACATTATTCGTATTGGCGTCCTTTTATTTGTGGACGCTGCATCTTGCCCGCAGGTGGACCGGGAGACAGGCTTGATCCATAGATTTCTTATTCAGTGACTGCATAGAGGAGCTCTATTTCATCTTAAGCTACAGCCTTTGGGTATTATTCTTTTGCGTACATACATATGGGCATGGCGGGGTCCTGTCCCGCCTATATGATATTACCTACTATTCTTAGAGGCTCGTAGACAGTTGTCTATGGTTAGATGTCTTGCGGCCTTGTTGGCTCATATTTTTGTATAGCATTTTGATAGCCTCGTCGTCTTGTATATATGGATATGGGCATTGTTATTGATGGTGATATAAATGCACCGTTGCCCAATGAGATTAGCATAATTGATGTATAGAAATCATGCATAGGTCGTGTAGCCCACCTAGATGTGAATGAAAATGTACAATAGGAGGTGCCTGGATGGGTTAGCACCGGGTGCCCGTCATGGCCCTCCGGTTGGGTTGTGATAAAAGTGGTATCAGAGCAGTTCTGTCCTAAGGTATGTCTATGAGCCGTGTCCAGTAGAGTCTTGTTTATGAGTGTGTTGCGCGCCACGCTTATAAACAGAAGGCTGCGGGCATTTTAGTAATGAATGACCTTCTTTCTTCATAAGATCGTGCGATAGAGCCATAACATAAGGATTTCTCTTTCCTTAACTGTGTATTGCATGTTTCAAAAATGCCCGTAAAGAGAAAAGCGATAGCAGCCCAAAAGGGCAAGACAGTGGCAGTAAAGCGGGCTGAAAGAGCACCGCTAATAGATATAGAGGAAGGTGAGTCCCAGAACGTGGCTCAATCTCAGTCCTCCCATTCCGTGCCTATTTCTGAGGAGCATGAGAGAGCCTCAGCCCCAGCTCCAGCACCTCCAACTCCTCCACCGGATGCTTCAGGACAAGATGTAAAAGAGGCCATTCATTTACTTACTCAGTTGGTTGCCACCCAGACTCAGAGGCAAGGTACAGGGCAAGGTGATAGGGCTGTTAGTGCAAGGGCTCGTGATTTTATTAGCTTGAACCCTCTGGAATTTTTTGGGTCAAATTCGGAAGAGGACCCTGAGAATTTTATTGATGGGATGTTGAGGACACTTCGGTTAATGCATGCTTCAGACGTGGAATCGGTTGAGTTAGCATCCTATAGACTCTGGGACGTCACGGTTCATTGGTATACGGTTTGGATGGCTTCACGTGGAGTCAATGTACCTCCCCCGATATGGCAAGAATTTGTGGATGCCTTCTTCCGACATTACTTGCCCCCTGAGGTTCGACGGGCTAGAGCTGATAAATTCTTAAATCTTAGGCAAGGAATTATGAGTGCCTTAGAGTATAGTATCCACTTCAATTCTTTGGATAGGTATGCTCCGGCCATGGTAGCGGATATGGGTGACCGAGTGCACCGATTTGTGAGAGGCCTAGGGCCACATTTGATAGATAGATGCTTAACTGCGTCCCTTCAGGATAACATGGATATTTCACGAATTCAGGCCCATGCCCAAAATTTGGAAGAAAGCCAACAACAACAAAGAAGTAAGCGTGAGCATGATAGAGGGTATAGCAAGAGGGCTAGATCTTTGGGTCGGATAAGTGAGTTTAGAGGCGGGACAAGATAGTAGTTTTCTAGGCGTTCAAGCCCTTCTATGACTAGTGTGCCTCCACGGTACACAGGCCAGAGATTTGATAGATCTACTTATTTCGGGCCGAGTCAGAGTTTTAGGGCTTCAGGTTCTCAGTTCAGAGGTGATTCGGGTCAGGCAAGGCCACCCGTGCCATGATGTTCCCAGTGCGGGAAGTTACATTGGGGCCAGTGTCGACTAGGTTCAGAGGTTTGTTATGCATGTGGTCGGCCAGGACATATCATGCGTGATTTTCCCTCGGTTGGTAGCAGGGGTAGGGCCCAGCCTTCAGGGTCGGCAGCTGGGTCTTCATCATCTATACGCCCTATGGGGCCAGGTTCACATGCGCCAGTCAGCCATGGTAGAGGCAGAGGGAGAGCCCCCAGTTCTAGTGGTCCTCAGCACCGTATTTATGCATTGGCGGGACGCCAGGATCTTGAGTCTTCTCCCGATGTCGTTACAGGTATATTGTCAGTCAAACCGGAGTCGAACAAACCTTTTGAGGTATCTACACCCGTTGGTGAACCGGTAATAGCTAATTGAGTATATAAAAATTATGTAATTGCGATTTGTGACCATCGTACTATGGTTGATTTACATGAGTTAAAAATGGCGGACTTTGACATTATCATGGGCATGGATTGGTTGGCTTCTTGTTATGCCAATGTTGATTATAGAATGAAAATGGTTCGCTTCCAGTTTCCAGGAGAACCAGTTTTAGAATGGAAAGGAAATACCGCGTCACCAAAAGGTAGGTTTGTTTCCTATCTAAAGGCAAGGAAAATGATCACAAAAGGTTGTATTTACCATCTAGTTCGGGTTCAAGATGTAGAAAGTCGAACCTTGCCTCTTCGATCCGTCCCCGTGGTGAGTGAGTTCCCGGATGTATTTCCGGAAGAGCTTCCAAGCCTCCCTCCAGAGCAGGAGATTGATTTTGCTATTGATGTGCTACCGGGTACCAAGCCCATATCTATTCCTCCTTATAGGATGGCTCCCGCAGAGTTAAATGAGTTGAAGGAGCAATTGAAGGAGTTGCTTGAAAAAGGTTTTATTAGACCTAGTTCTTCCATGTGGGGAGCACCCGTGTTGTTTGTGTGAAAGAAAGATGGCTCCTTGCGAATGTGTATTGACTATCGACAACTGAATAAAGTGATGATCAAGAACAAATACCCACTTCTAAGGATTGACGACTTATTTGATCAATTACAAGGCGCCAGATGGTTTTCAAAGATAGATTTGTGATCTGGGTATCATCAAGTGCGAGTTAGGGAGAAAGATATTCCTAAGGCAGCCTTCAGAACCAGATACGACCATTTTGAGTTTCAGGTAATGTCGTTTGGGCTAACTAATGCACCGGCAGTATTTATGAATTTGATGAACAATGTGTTCAGGCCCTTTCTAGATTCGTTTGTGATTGTATTCATTGAGGATATCCTAGTATATTCTAGGTCCGAGGCAGAACATGCGGATCATTTGCGTACTGTTCTTAGAGTTCTTCAAACTCGAGAGTTATTTGCCAAATTCTCTAAGTATGAGTTTTGGTTGAACTCAGTGACCTTTTTTAGGACATATTGTTTCAGCCGATGGAATTCGGGTGGATACCCAAAATATTGAGGCCGTGAAGACTTGGCCAAGGCCTACAACCCCTACGGAGGTTAACCCAGAAATTAGCTAAATTTCAATGGACAAATGCTTGTGAATGTAGTTTTCAAGAGCTAAATAATAGATTAACTTCTGCCCCAGTCCTGACACTTCCAGAAGGATCGGAAGGTTATGTTGTATACTGTGATGCTTCAGTCATTGGGCTAGGCTGTGTGTTAATGCAACATGGTAAGGTGATTGCGTATGCTTCAAGACAGTTACAGATACATGAGAGGAATTATTCGACCCATGATCTTAAATTGGCTGCAGTGATTCATGCATTGAAGATGTGGAGACATTATTCGTATGGTGTCCACATGGATATTTACACGGATCATAAGAGCCTTCAGTATATCTTCAAGCAGAAGGAATTGAATTTACGGCAACGACGGTGGTTGGAATTATTGAAAGATTATGATGTTGACATCCTTTATCATCCCGGGAAGGCAAATGTCGTGGCTGATGCTCTTAGCTGTAGATCCATGGGAAGTTTATGTGGTGTTCAACTAGAGAGAAGGGAGATAGCTCATGAGCTCCAGCAGTTAGCTAGCCTAGGAGTTCGAGTAGTGGACTCAGGTAGTACGGGTGCTATCATTCAAAATTCAGCGATCTCGTCGTTAGTAGTGGAAGTGAAGGAGCGACAATACGAGGATCCCATGCTAATTCATTATAGAAATACCCTTCCTCAAAAGGAGAAGTCATCATTTGAGATTTCTGGAGATAGAGTTCTCCGATGTCGAGGCAGGTTGTGTGTTCCCGATGTTACAGGTTACGTCAACAGATTTTAAAAGTAGCCCATTGTTCCCGTTATTCTGTTCACCCCGGAGCAACGAAGATGTATCATGATCTTAAATCTATATATTGGTGGAATGGAATGAAGAAGGACATAGCGGAATTCGTAGCTCAATGTCCTAACTGTCAGCAAGTAAAAATTGAGCACCAAAAGCCGAGTGGATTGTTGCAAGCTATCGAAATCCCAACTTGAAAATGGGAAGTAATTAACATGGACTTCATTACAGGCTTACCCCATTCTCGACGTAAGTATGATTCTATATGGGTGATTGTGGATAAACTCACGAAGTCAGCTCATTTCTTACCGGTCAGAACTACATATATAGCAGAAGATTATGCAAAGCTTTATGTTAAAGAGATAGTGCGCCTTCACGGTGTTCCCGTGTCTATTATCTCCGATAGAGGGACTCAGTTTATAGCCAATTTTTAGAAATCTTTCCAAGAAGGTTTGGGGACTCAGGTGAGTCTTAGCACGACATTTCAATCGCAGACTGATGGACAAGCTGAACGTACCATTCAGGCCCTTGAAGATATGCTACGGGCATGTATATTGGATTTTGGAAGTGGTTGGGATGATCACTTACCACTTATTTTATTTGCTTATAACAACAGTTATCATTCTAGCATCCAAATGGCACCGTATGAGGTTTTATATGGCGAAAGTGTAGACCTCCAATTGGATGGTTCGAAGTAGGAGAGACCAAATTGATAGGGCCAGACTTGGTCCAACAAGCTATAGAGAAAGTCAAGCTTATACAGGATCGATTATTAACAGCTCAGAGTCGACAAAAATCCTATGCAGATAATCGTCGAAGGGACTTAGAGTTCCAAGTGAAAGATTGGGTGTTTTTGAAGGTGTCGCCAATGAAGGGCGTCATGAGATTCAGCAAGAAGGGCAAGCTTAGCCCCCGATACATTGGACCTTATGAGATCATACGCAAGGTAGGCAAGGTAGCTTATGAATTAGATCTACCTCCTGATTTGGAGTCAGTTCACCCAGTTTTCCATGAATCGATGCTTCGTAAGTGCATTGGAGATCCTTCTAGAATTGTACCAATAGATGATGTCCAAGTTACCAAACAAATGTCTTATGAAGAAGTCCCCATTGCCATTTTAGATAGGCAAGTACGGAAACTCAGAACCAAAGAGGTAGCTTCAATTAAAGTTTTATGGAGAAATAATAATAGAGAGGAAATGACTTGGGAAGCCAAAGAAGACATGAAGTTCAGGTACCCGCATTTATTTTCACCTTCAGAGGAGACTCAGGCAGAGACGCCATTATCCTCAGGTACGTAGTGTTTTCCTTGATGTTTTCCTGATCGTGTGTGGCCATGGTTATTCTTGAAAAGTTTTGGAAAATATCTTGTTATAAGTAATAAAAGATGTTAAAAAAAACTTTATAAAATTAAGTTGTTGATTGTAGTATGGTTATATGAATTTAAAAAAATTTTTAAATGAAGATTTAACTAAAAACATTGATTTATTTGTGGGTGTTTAATTTAATTGTTATAGTTGGGAAAATTTTAAAAAAAGGGGAATTCCCAATTTTCTTACCTTATCCTGTTAAATTTTAAGTTCTTAATTTTAATCTTGGTAACTCTTAAGGGTGTCAAGCTTAGGGACGTTAAGTAAATTAAGAGAAAAAGGTATGGAAGGGTAACCCTTCTTTCATTAAGGCATGGTTCCTTTGATATATGTATATATATATATATTCTTTCATGAGTCCCATAATGCCTTCCAAGTGATTCTATCTCTAAGATTACTAAAACTCATGATTCCCGATACTTCGCGATCCTATTGCTTCCCTTATACGATAGTCGATCCTCTAAGGATAAATGTAACGAAACGATGATGGTAATGATGTTGATGACTGTCTAAGTATGTATGACTATTATGTAACCGTCACACCCCGATTTTCGATGTGTGTGACGGCACCCGACCCTTGTCCAGGGCCGAGCGAACCCTCGTAATTATCGAATACTCGTACTCACACGCTCCGACCAAATCATAGTACTACATACTAAATCAAACACAACTTGCGTACGTACAAAATCTGTAATATCACGTATAACAAAACGACGCGCGCTTATGGGAGGCCGGGCCACAATCGATATCCGATGCACATGACTCTGTCCGCAAAGTCTCTAACATGACTCCTAAGGTCATAACACACACAACTCGACTGCCACTCCGGAACAAGCTGAGCTCGCTAATCCCGCTGGAACATTTCCCCGTTAATATCTTACTCACCTGGGTGTACCCGCGCGCATGAAACGCAGCCCCCGAAGAAAAGGGGGCCGCACGGGAATACGTACCGAGTATGTAAAGCGTAAATACGAACTACAGGAACAAAATACGTAAGATACATACATGCAACGTATCAAAATATGTAGTTAAAAATGCAAATCATGCATAGGCTCTTAGAACTATGGTCGCCGCCCGTCGTTGGCGCCACGCCACAAAGATTTCCACACCGGAAGATTTCATATCTCCGTAACCCGACATATCCCCGTAACACATCATAGCCAACCGTAACGCCATATCACAAGATCACACCAAACGGAACCCGGCCTTCCGGAGAGTGAGTTTCCTGTGAATGTATCACAAAAGATCGTCACCGAATGCATATCATAATGCGCACGAAGCATAACCGGCTCCTGGATCCGTGAACGAGGTGACGACCATAAGCACTATGCGTAGTCGCGAGCGACCATATGCATAAAATCATATTCATAAGTCATTAAACAAATAAGAAATTCATATGCGGAAGTCGAAGAGAAAATAGCACTAAGATTC
>NC_081349.1:63800410-63825715 GCF_029784015.1 Lycium ferocissimum | reverse complement strand
AGGCTTATATTTGGGCAATTTAAAATATTGTGGTATGCACTTTAAGCTATCTAATACCTTCCTTAATCTCGTAAGGATTTCATAATCACCTTAAGCTCACATTAGCCTATCCACAAGGCAACAAAATCAGAAATTTCCGAGGTGTAACAAAAAGTTATTGTACGTTCTCCTTAAATTGAAATTTAATAAAAACCGTACCCAATTTTATTTTATTTTCTAAAAATTAAAATATGTTGGATAAAATTTGGAAAAAAATGGAACCCTCAAAAAGTTGGACCCCAAGCCATTACTTCACTTTTGTTATAGTTCGGCCGACACTATTTATCTTTCAATGTTTGCCAACAATTATTTGTTGGGAGCTAGTATGAAAGAAAAAATGTGCATTCAGCTATAGTGGGAAAGATGTACAATGTATACGCTAATAAAGCAAATCCAGATTTATTCGATCTGATCCTAAGAGTTCATTTCAAGACAATTCCATAATTTCTGGATTGGATCCAATTGTGTTCACAAGTGGACCCTCACTAAATAGTTTCCTAGTTTAGTGGAGCAAATCACTTACTCCCTCCGTCTCAATTTATGTGATATATTTTGACTAGGGGCAGAGTTTAGGAGAGAAATGAAGACTTATGAAATTTGTGATCTAAACAAGCCATAAATATTCGTGTGTCTGTAAATCATTTCATTAAGGGTAAAAGGAGGAGTTTTAAGTTAAATTATTTCTAAATATAATAATGTACCATTCTTTTTGGGATAAATTAAAACAGATAAGTGTATCACATACGCTAATGCTATTTTTAATTGTTATTTTGATATTACATACATTAAGTATGTTATATGTATATAGATGCATGGGTCAATTCAATCTTATTCTCTGTGTATTTTGTGTCTATGTGTGTGTGTATATATATAAACGAGTTTTGTTTGGTAATAATGAAATATTTTCTAAATTATAATTTAAAATTCATTTGCAATATAAGTAGATAATCTTATAGGAATTTGTTATAAACTATACATCTATTTCTATTAGTAATTATTTTTGTATTACTTGCATTGAATTATGTTTATAAAGTAATTATTACCTGTTATTTTCACTTCTATAAATAGATATTAGAGTTTTTGTTAGCGCGGAATAGATAAAAACACAGTAATTAATGTGGTTCGGATCGATGTGATCCTAGTCCACGGAGAACGACAGGCACTTTTATTATTATCAAGGGAGAAAGTAAGTTAAAAGATGGAATACTCTTAGGTTCTATATTCTGTTCACCTTAATAAACCATAGCTAGCATGTATTTATACTACTAGGTCTAACTCTTTCCTAGAAAGGATCTAAATCCCAATAACACTCAAAAACCAACAAATAATAAAAAACTCCTTTTATTTCTTTCCGATTTTGAGTAGGAATTAGCTTGAATATCTTCTCGACTTCACAATATCCATCTTAAGATGAATTTCGAGCTTCCATATGAACGTCATTCAGTCCAATGTCTCTAAGCCTACGTGAGCTAACTCCGTGTAGGAAACAAGAGACACTAACCGAAACTATGTACATATTAGTAGCTCTACCTTGCCCTGCCGTTCTCCATCCTGGCGCATCAGTTGATGCGAACTCCTGCCAAATTTATACAAGAACTGAACTTGACAAGAGGAACCACCTTGGTCAACATATCCGCTGCGTTGTCCTTTGTGTCAAGCTTCAAGACCTTAACTATGCCTTGTTCAACAACATCACGAATAAAATGGAATCTGATATCAATGTGTTTGGTGCGATCATAAAATATCTTATTGTTTATCAAGTTAATAGCACTCTGGCTATCACATTTTAGAGTTGGTTCATATTGAACCCTACTAAATTCTGACACCAAACCTTTCAACCATATAGCCTCCTTTACTGCTTCTGCTCCTACCATATATTCAGCTTTTGTTGTGGACAAAGCAACTATAGACTGGAGAGTTGCCTTCCAAATTATGGCACTACCTGCAAGAGTAAAGATATAGCCGGTTGTTGGTCTCCTTCTATCAAGATCACCTGCAAAATCAGAATCCACATAACCAAGGGTCGAGAAGCCTTCATTTCTCATCCTACAAAAAGTCAGGCCAACATTCGAGGAACCTTTAAGATATCTCAATATCCACTTAATTTCTTCCCGATGTGTCTTATCCAGATTAGACATGAATCGACTTACCACCCTCACTGCTTGAGCAACACCAATCCGAGTGCAAACCATAGCATACATAATGCTACCAACTGCACTAGAATAAGGAACTTTTGACATGTACTCCACCTCTTCCTTTGATTGCGGTGCCATCAAAAAAGAAAGTCTGAAATGTTGTGCTAACAGTAAAGTAATGGGTTTACATTTATCCATGCAAACCTCGAAGTACCTTCTCAATATACTTCTGCAGCAGAAAGATGTACCTCTCCATTTTTCCTATGAATCTCCATTCCAAGGATTTTCTTCGCTTCACCTAAATCTTTCATGTCAAACTCCTTACTTAGCAGTTTCTTCAAATCATTTATCTCTGTCATACTACTAGCAGCAATAAGCATATCATTAACATATAACAATAAATAAATATTTAAATTACCAGACACCATCATGTGATACATACAACTATCAAATGCACTTCTCGAGAAAACTTTAGTAATCATGAACGCATCAAATCTCTTGTACATCAGAATGGGGTCGTTTCAAACCATACGTAGATTTTAATTGACAAACTCCGGTCTTCTTTTCCTTCAATAAGGAAACCCTCGGCCGATTCATGAAGATTACCTCTTCAAGTTCACCATGTAAAGGGTCTTGACATCAAGTTTCAGTGAAGCTTCAAGTCATAATGGGAAACCAAAGCTAGTAACAAACGAATTGAGCTATGCTTCACGACTGGAGAGAAAATCTCATTGTAGTTGATTCCCTCCTTCTGACAAAATCCCTTAGCAAAGAATCTCTCTTTGTATCAAGCATCTTCTACACCCGGAATGCCATCTTTTTTTCTAAAGACCCATTTGCAACCAACAGTTTTCTTCCCCTTTGGTAGACTCACCAAATCCCATGTCTGATTCTTGTGCGGAGACTCTATTTCTTTGGTCATGGCTAAACGCCATTGATCAACTTCACCACATATAATAGCTTCTATATTGCTTGAGGGTTCCATATCCTTTATTTCCTCCTCAGCATTAGCTAATGCATAGGCCACAAGATTAGCTTACGAAGGCTGAGGATAATATTTTGGATTAGGCTTCGAAGTTCGTTTGTCCCTTTCAACAGCTATGCTATATGGTTCAACTTCATGTACTATTGTGTGAGCTTTTTCTTTATCTTACTCCACCTGAGTCACTTGATCCTCCTCCTCAGTGGGTTTCACATTTTCCTCCACTGTTTTTGTTGTAAGAATGGAGCAACGTTGCTTCACCCCTTTTTGTCCTGCAAACTCAATAGAAACCTTTCCAGGATCAAGCATAGAGGCCTTATCAAAAGTAACATCTCTACTAATTACAAACTTAAGAGGATCTAAACTCCATATTTTATATCCTTTTACCCCTTCAACATATCTCACAAATAAACTTTTTCGAGCTCTAAGTTCTAGTTTTCCATCACTTACATGATAATATGTGGGACATCCAAAGATTCTTAAGTACGAGTAATCAAACGGTTTACCTGACCATTCCTCATTTGGAGTTTTGAAATCAATCGCCGACGCTGGAGAACGATTAACAACATAACAAGCAGTAGTTAATGCTTCCGCTCAGAACTCCTTAGGCAACTTGGCATTAGAGAGAATACATCGTGCTTTCTCAAGAAGAGTGCGGTTCATCCTTTCAGCTACTCCATTCTGTTGTGGTGTATGCCTAACAGTTCTACGTCTTAATACAACATGAATCTTGCAAAAATTGTCAAACTCTTCATTGCAAAACTCGAAGCCATTATCTATTCGAACACACTTAATCTTTCTGCCACACTGATTTTCAATTAATGTCTTCCAGTTTTTGAAATTCTTAAAGACATCACTTTTAGCTTTTAAGAAGTATACCCAAACCTTGCATGAAAAATCATCAATGAAAGTAAGAAGATACCTCTTTCCACCCTTGGATGGAACCTGAGATGGACCCCATAAATTTGAATGAATGTAGTCAAGTACCCTTCGATTTTGTGCTTGCCCGTGTTAAAGCTGACCCGTTTCTGCTTTCCAAGGACACAATGCTCGCAAAAATCAACTGTACTAATCTTCTCACCTTTCAAAAAGTTACGGTTGCTCAAAACTACCAACCCTCTCTCGCTCATGTGACCTAATATCATATGCCACATCTTAGCCTTGTCATCATCTGATAACCGTGAAGTTGCAGCATTCGCAGTACCTAGAATGGTGTCGCCCATAAGTACATAAAGAACACTCTCCAGAGAACCCTTGGTCACCTTGCAGATTCCACCTTCACCCGCATGCTTGTATCCGAGCTTATCAAGAGTACCAAGAGAGATCAGATTCTTTTTCTTATTGGGAATATGTCGAATATTAGACAATGTTCTTAAGATGCCGTCATGGCACCGTATACGGGCTGAACCAATACCTGCTATTTCACATACTGCCTCATTCCCCATAAGTACAGTACCACTCGTCTGCTCGTAGCTAGTAAACCAATCTTTTCTAAAGCACATATGGACGGTACAAGCTGAATCTAAAATCCACTTGTGTGTCTGAATGTCATCTGTTGAAGCAGTTAGCACATAATCTTCTCCAGATGTCTGAGCTACGTGAACCGTAAATGCATTGGATGTTGTTTTATCAGTCTTCTAATGCGGGCAATCCCTCTCAAAGTGACCCTTTTGTTGACAACCCTAACATTCAGCATCCTTCCTACTCACCCGTTTCCTAGACTTTGACCTAGTTACTAATTTACCTCTCCTTTTTTGGCTCAGTGACCTCTGTCAAACCCTCACCGTGGTCCTCTTTCTTACCTTTGTTAATATGGTTTCTTAATTCATCCGAATTCAATGCATGTCTTATCATCTGTAACGTGACCACCTCTTTAGTGTGCATCATTGAATTAACTACATCTTTGTACGCCAGTGATAATGAAAACAGTAGAGTGCACTGCAATGACCTATCTGGTCGTTATTAGGTATTCCGCAGCCCGCATACAAAAACCAAGTGTATCGTCATAAGATTAGTCCACGGGAGAGTTTTAAGTGTAATAATTTATCGCAACTGAATTAGATGAGAGTTAAAGAGTTCTGGGCTCGGGGAACAGTTCGGTGCAGTGGTATACACGAATTAGTACCCGCGTATAATGACCTCATTTTGGGATTTAACCCCTTTGTCCACAAAACCCCTCTTCTAAGCCGTCATTAGGGTATTCTCAGAGTAAAATACTTGATGACTAGGGAAGAGTAGCCCTTCAAACATCCTTCGCATTATCTTCTTTAAAGATTGCACTATCAAGGCTTCCGACTCAAAGACGGGATGGTGGATATTGCATGAACGTTCGTGATAGGTTCTCGGTAACGAGGTAGGTTATGGTTTATTTAGTTAGACTTTTATTAGTAAATCGTATATATGCTACATAATTAATGGGAGAAAGCATGATTAGGTCTTCGGATACGGAGTTCGGTTGGATATTGTTTAGGCTTGTGCCATTAAGTGAATAAGTGAACCAAGATGTGTACTTGATAGGCCAAAAAAAAGGAAGCAAAGTAGTGAATATGGTTTGTTATTGATCTAGTTAGCAGGGTAGGGTATGTTCAATTATCGAGTTGTCCATAATAGAGTCTTATTGTACCATGGGTGGGGCGACCTGTTGCTAAATTGTAGATGTCCTCATTGGGTATTCATGTTGTCTTTATTCTATGTACTGAGCATGCGAGAATCTTCAGTATTTATTTTTTTGTTGATTCGGAGTGATTCCTTATTGTTGATTCGGAGTGATTCCTTATTCATGCTATTGATGAGTTGATTTGGAGTCTTGGTATGGCTGTTGTATGATGACTGGTATTCTTATTGTATGTATCTTCTTGGAGTATCCACATTGTTGGGAGGTTAATTTCTTAAGTCTTGATATGACTTGTGAGATGGTGACTTATGTTCCTTGATATTGATTATTTGATTGTTCACATTCCTTATTGATTGTTGGAACGAAAATACATTGAGTTGAGAAAGAACATATAAATATGAAAAGGCACATTTGACAAGGGGTGAGGACATGGCCTAGTTATGGGCTCGTGATCCGAGGTCAGTTCTGGAGTGAGTGGTACATGGACACCATGGGTCCCTTGCAGGTCATGGCTATTTGGGCAAACATTACAATTTAGCATGCGTGTACAGATATGATAATAATTTGTGTTGCATTACATATTACTTAGTTCCATGCATGTGACAAAGATGATACTCATCCTGATTGTATTGCATTGAATCGTGACTCTTTCGGTGATTTCATAATTGACTTGTCTTTATGGTTGAGCGGTTGTGTTTATGCATATTTTCATGGATCCGTTGACTAATTAGGGAAGGTGATGTTGGAGTGATTTCTTTTAGCATTGTCACGGTTTGAAAGTACGAGTAAGATAGAGTTGTGGGTTGAATTGCTTTTACCTAGCTTATTTGTAATTGATAAGTGACTTTTGGCTGCTATCTGATGTGGGTTGTCGTGGTGGTGTCTAAATGTTAAATTACCAGTATGCTAAATCAAGGAGGAAAAAGGTAAGAATTAATGGTCCCACTGAGTGTCGGTTGACATGGAGGTTGAGGTCTGTCGTTTATAATTTGTCGGGGTTTAATTGGTCCAGGAGTCTGTCTTGAATGTAACTGTTGTTGTCTGTTGGTCCTTACTTCCTAGTGCGTCATTGACATGGTAATAGGATACGAGCATATTTATGTCAGAACGACTTAAGTATGGGTAGGATTTTAAAAGGTGTTACGACTGTACCCATCTATTTATTCAGTTTAATTTTATATCGTGTTGCGTGAACTAATCTTAGTTGGCCTATGATGCTTACCAGTACGTGTGGTGTACTGATACTACTCTTGCTACATCCTTTGGGGTGTAGATTTGTTTTAGGTTTTTGCTTGAAGGTTTCATTAGTTGAAGTGGCGGATATCTTCCTGACTTCTGTATATCTCATTCCGAAGGCGGAAGCTGTGTCTTTTTAATTGTGTTATCTCTCTGTAATTTAGAAGATTTTGTACCTGTCTAGACTATATCCTTGGGAAAGTTGAATTGTTTTAAATAAATAAAAAATGTTTTCATAATTTTCATTTTATTTACTATCGTTGGTCAACTTTATAAAGGGTTGGTTGGTAAGGGTTTACCAATCAGGTAGTAATAAGGTAGGTGCCCGCACGATCCGTAATTTGGGTCGTGACATGCACGCTAGTTCTTCATCTCCCACTTTAATATCAGCATGAGTAAGATCCATAGCCAGTTTATTAAAAGCATCAAGATGATCCTGTAAAGTTGTACCTGTCTTCATCTTGAAGGTGTGTAAATGCTACGCTGCCTTAACAACATTCTAGTAGCTACTAATTTTTTCTGGTAAAGATCTTCAAGTTTCTTCCACAAACTCGCAGCCGTTTCCTCGGTACTGACTTCACATAACACGTTATCGGATAAGGATAATTGAATTGCGCTAAACACATCCATCTCAATCTTCTGCTTCTCGACCTCTGTCGTATTTTTGGGATATGAGTCGTCCAAAGCATAGACTGATCCTTCTCTCCGTAACAATGCCATGATCTTGATCTTTCAGATGGTGAAATTATTACTTCGCGCATCAAAATTCGCTACCTCAAACTTTATAGATGCCATAGTCTCCTCGTCTCCTAGATCTCACAACATGTAGGCTCTTGATACCAATTGTTAGCGCGAAAATGATAAAAACACAGTAATTAACGTGGTTCGGATCGATGTGATCCTAGTGCACAGAGAACGGCAGGCACTTTTATTATTATCAAGGGAGAAAGTAAGTTACAAGATGGAATACTCTTAGGTTCTATATTCTGTTCACCTTAATAAACCATAGCTAGCATGTATTTATACTACTAGGTCTAAGTCTTTCCTAGAAAGGATTTAAATCCCAATAACACTCGAAAACCAACAAATAAAAACATTCCTTTTATGTCTTTCAGCTTTTGAGTAGGAATTGGCTTGAATATCTTCTCAACTTCACAGTTTTGATTATTACTAATGAAATTAATTTTTTATCCCGCTCATTTATTTCTATATAGAACGTCATTAGTTTATATAGTCAATTAGTATTTCTCACATTTTTTCATCTAAAAAATAATAGTATATTTATTTTATTCATAGAAAATTTGTTACACAGAAAGTAAAATAAAAAGATAAAGGTTGATAATGTAAGGGTAAAATAGACATTTTAAAAAGTCAATTAGAATAAGGGGGGAGGATGTTTATAGTTCAAAGTTGAGGGGAAAGTTTGATCTTTAACGCAAAATTGGGGAGGATAAATAATTTTCACCCTATACTCCTTAGGAAATCAGTTAGCACAATTCAATAGATCTCGACAGAAAAGAGATTTTATTTTTGACATTTCCATAAGAAATTAGTTAGGACAATTCACATAGCAGACCCACTGGCTAATTGGAGCATACAACTACTGGGCAATAATTTCTTCATGGGAGTTGTTGCTCTACCAGGTGCGAGTTGCTATGGAGACAACTATGAACCAGATTTCCATCTTCATGATTAGGACTAACAATATTTTTGATATATAGTCTATGTAGTTCTTGATAGTGCATGCTTTCCGGGAATATTTTCTTGAGAAGCACTTGCAAGTTTGTACTTAGAGGGTGGTCTCTTTCGAAACTTTAACATTTAAGGAGGATAGATTTGATGTTTCCCTTCTCCTTGTATTCTTCTTTTGGTTATGAATCTATGGGTAGAGATCACGTCAAACTCCCAAAATGATGCTTTGTTTTGAAAAGGCTATTATAATTTCATAGATTGAGTTACCATGATGTATGTGGACATGAGTTTGATGGTGATTGCATAGTAAAAGTTGGCGCTGTATAAGTTAATGGCATCGATGTCGGTCACGTCTCAACCAATTTTGGAATGTGACAGTGACCATATCAAACTCTAAAAAATGTTTTTATAGAAATAAAATTGATGAAAACAAACCAAACCAATAGAAGAATTTATTTTTCAAAAAAGATTTTCATTGATTACTTTTGTTCTTTTGAATTTCTTTTGAAATGGAGTAGTTTAGGTTAGGTCTAAGATTGATCGTCCAATAATTTTTGGAGAAATTACTCATTTATATAGCCCATGCATCTAATTTGTGGCCAAGGTAGCCCACTGTATTATCGGTGCGTAGATACTATATATGTTATGTATAAACACACAAAACCAACTCAAATAGCAGTGTATAGACAATGTATCAGTTCTATATAGCTATATATAAGTTGCTTTAACTTCTTTCGTAACTTTACATATACATCCTTATAGACTATTATACATTACATATATATTACATATACATTCTTATACACTATATATAATGCATAAATACTATATATGCTTTGTATAATTGTCACGATCCAAATCACGGATCGCACGAGTACCTACTCATTCTCACCTGGTAGGCGAACCCGTCCCTTAGTCAATAGTACAAAAACAACATAATAGAGTAAATAAGAAGAAATAGCAGTCCAAAATCATAGATAGATAATCATGCAGAATCTAAAACATACAACCCCCGAATCTGGTATGAATAGTACGAGAGCATCTAAGTACAAATGTCGACGAAATACAAGTCTGAAAATAAATATCTATCTCAGAATGGGAAAAATAAAGACAGAGGATAGAGGAGTCTCCGGGCAGCGGATCCATCAGATGCTCACCCTGGACAGTCGTAAGCCTGGCCTCGGGATCACTCTCGAGGGATAGAAGTGGAGCCTGTCATGAACTCTGCACTTAGAAAAGAGTACAACAAGGTAGCATCAGTACAAACACCATGTACCAGTAGGTATCACAGGCCGACAATAGTTAGATAACATATATAACAGAAAGAAACTGAAAGGTAGGCATGCTAGCAATCAAGTACAACACAACACAGTCCAAGAACAAATAACACACGTGATAAGAATACCAATGGCAGAATCAATGTAATATATGAATGAAGTAATGAGTGCATATGCAATGCAATGATATGCACTGGCCAATTGTCTGTCTCTGTACACACATGCTACGGACGGATAACCTCCACGTCTCGATAGTCATGACTCATAGGGGACCCGCGAGGTCCATGTACTAGTCACTCAGCACACAGCCCAAAGATGACTTCCACAACACCAGCCACTCCACACACAGCCCAGAGGTGGCTTCCATGTCACTAGCCATTCCGCACACAGCCCAGAGATGGCTAATATATCAAATCCTTCCATAATCCTGAATGTTTCCTTCTCACTTATCATCATCAGTACCAATCACAGTTCGTATCAATGTATCATGTAAAATGAATGTGAATGCAATGCATAATATCAATCTCAAGTGTAATCGTATTGTTATACCTCATATTTTTTTACATTGAATTCCTTCGTGAGTTGGTTGTTATAGGTTTGGAGAGCGGAATTATTTTTGAGGTCTAATAAGATTAGACGTGTTCATCTTGTGTATACAAGGGTTTAAGTTCATGCTTAGTATGTGTTGAAAGGATTAGAGGTTAAACGAATCGACAAGAATGCGTTTCGACGAAAGTTGGGATTTACGATTGGATTTTACAAATCGTATATGGAATACGGACCGTATATTTGGTTTGACCCCCACTGTATTTTGATAACAGTGGGGGTGAGCCACTGTTTGCAATTCTTGTCCAATTCTATGGACCACATATTATTTACAGTCCATAGATATGGACCTTATATTGAAGTCGGTGGCAGCACTTTTTAGTACTCCCTCTGTCCCAATTTATGTGGCACCATTTCCTTTTTGGTATTTCCCAAAAATAATGTGTCACAACCCAATTCGTAAATCGTGATGACACCTACACTATCTCCACAGGCAGCCGAACCATTCTCAAATCATTTTAGTCAAATTATAAGAATTATGCAGAAATAAACAATAATTTAGCTAACAGATTCAAATTACATAAATGATAAGTGCGGAAGTAATAATAACCCCAAAATCTGGTCTGGAACTAGTACAAGATCCACTATACATAGATACAAGTTTGATAGGAAGTACAAATCTCAAATATCAATATTGTCTCGGGAATACAAGTAGACAGTTAAAATACAAAAGAACAGTCTCCAGGTAGCGGATCTAGCCCAAAAGCTCACCTTGGAATCTCTGTCAAGTAGGCTCGGATCACTCTCGAGGACGAGAACTGGAAATAGTAACAGACTCTGCACTCAAAAGAAGAGTACAGCAAGAGTAGAATCAGTACAACAACAAGTACTGGAAGGTATTATAGGCCGACAACAATTAGTTCACATATATGAAGAAAGAAATCAACAAGTAGGCAGATAAGCAATTAAGCATACTCACAAATCACGTCATCATAATTAATCAAGAACTTCCACCCAAACAGACGTCATGCATAATCTCACTTTCCAAGTCATAAGCCTAGGTAAAGCTTCTAAACCGCAAGTCTGCGCAGTTTCAATACTTCTCAAATCATTAATCACAAATCTAAGTCCTGAACTTAGGTAGAGTAACTAATCCACAAGTCTTGTCCAGACTATAATTAGATCTATACCACAACAATAGTACAAACAAACGATACCAAAAGCAGAAAAAAGGAGTCATATAATGACACAAGATGAAATGTAATGATGTGCAATGTAATGCATTGGCCAAATACCTCAAACCTGTACCCACATGCTAAAGCTATTGTTCGCACAATAGTCATAACCCGTACGGGACCCATGGTGTTTATGTACCGTCCGTCCCTGAAAAAGCCTCGGACTCGGATTCACACACCCTCCGTCTCGAGAAGAGCCTCGGACCCGAACCCATATACCATCTGTTCTGAAAAGAGTATCGGACCCGGATTCACATATCATATCATATCGCATCACCCGGGACTATTTCCCATCGGGCATTTGAATTGTTTTCCTTCATAGATACCATAAGTCTTTCTGTCACGATCCAACTAGAGGGCCATGACGGGCACCCGGAGCTAACACGCCGAGCACCTCTAAGCATACATCTTATAGTCATTTCTGGGTGGACCATAAAGATAGCTCATGGATATCATAATCTATAAAGACATATATCGCAATATAACAAAGACATCTTTGTATAATTTTTGACAATTATGCCCATCATTACCGTCGTCAAGGCTACTAAAATGTTACACACGATATGAACCGGTAGGGTTAAGAAACGTCTAACTGTACATACATGTCTACGAGCCTCTACATAGGATACAAGTGGCCGTGGAGACCAATACCAATAAACGGGAGCTCCGAAGTAAGTGGAGCGCTCCTGAGATTCCGCTGTTGAAGCTCCTATGGATCGAACCATCTCACATGCCTGTGGGCATGAGCGCAGCGTCCACAAGAAAGAATGTTAGTACGAACAGTGTACTGAGTATGTAGGGCACGAATAATAATATAGTAAGAGATACTGAACATGGAAAATAACATAATGAGAAATACAGAGCATAACATGAGGTAAGGAAATAACCTGTACATATGATTGCCTCTTAAGGCGGATACCATGCATGCTTAGCTTTTCATAAAATCTTTCTCATACATATGTATCATAATAGTGTTGCGGAACGTGCAGCCCGATCCGTATATATATGTCACGACCCAACCGATGAGCCGTGATGGGAGTCTGACCTCTGGCGGCCAAACACCCCTATACTTATATCTGAATCATACTGAACATCAAAGGCCCATAAATGGCACAACTAATCTCATAAAAAGGAAACATCGAACTACGTATAATGCATATATATATACACAACATGCGGAAGAACGAGTGCAAGCCGACTAGGGCCACTACATATAATGTACACAAAAGAATAAGCCGACAAGGCTACACCATCCGACTACTACATACTGTTGTCTACGGACCTCTGCGCAATGAAAGGCGAAAGGACGGGCGAGGGCCCGTCATACCCATATGCATACACATCTCAAAAGGGGCAACCAAAAGCGGCCGTAGCTCAAGATCGAATGGAGCGTACTGACCACTGCTAGATCTAGAGGTCCTACTGAGCTGGACCACCTGTCTGTCTCCCTATACCTGCGGGCATGAACGCAGGCCCCCGAGCAACGAGGAGTCAGTAAGGATAATGTACTGAGCATGTAAAGCATAAGAACAACATCATATATATATATATATATATATACACATGAGAATCATAGATAAGATTTGAACTCATAAGCTGAATGACTGACTGCATGTACTTGTATCAACTAGTATCTGCATGTATCTGCATAAATCTGTATATCTAACAATGCCTCTGTGGGCGCATAATATGCATGCTCATGCCTATCAATGAAGGTCATACATCTCTATATAGGTGTGTATATAACGCCTGATATATGCGCGTATATAATGCCTGTCTCTTTTCTCATATCGTATCGGCCTCTCTGCGGCCATCATCATATACATTGTTGCGATACTTGCAGCCTGATTCTCGTCATCATAGTGCACCAACTAATCAGGTGGTAATGCGTATATAGCGCCTACTCCTTTCCATACCCCATATACGTATAATACTTGCGTATATAACGCCTTCGGTCGGGGTCAACATACATATATATATGAATGAATGTAATGCATCAATAACGTATACATAAGCGGACCCATGAACGAAGGAATAATCATTACGGGGCGCATGAATGTCAAAAACTGAAACACTTTAATGCTTCTAAGAGTAGAGTAATATGGACTCGCTTACTCGCTTATTGGATCATATCATAGGATCATGCCAAAAGAAGGAAAAAATAGCCTTAACATACCTCGACGTATATCAATTCGACCAACTCCTACTTCTCGACTTGTAAATCTACAATTAAGATAACATAGACTTCATTAGACTAGGTACTTCACTTACTAACCTCCTTTAGATGCATAGAGAGCTTAACAAATCATGGACAACATTTCTCTCATAAGCTTAACAACCCTTCAACTTCTCATTCACTTTAATACCAACTATAACAACAATAACAACACTTGTATATCAAAATATATTCACATCCATTCCCAATCATCTCTTAAAATAATCCTAAGTTACTATTTTGTCTTTCATCAACTTACCACTTTCACAACTACCCCCTCTTTACTTAGAATCACTAAAACTCTTGATACTCAACTTAAATACAAAGGTAGAAATCATTTACATACCTTGAGGGGTTAAGAATCCCAAGAATCACTTCAACTTCAACTCCCTAAACTACACAACTTGAAGAAACCCTAGAAGCAACCTTTCTTCTTCACCATCTCGGGTTTACGGGGTCCCAGTCTTATCCAATCTCCACTAATATGATGAAAAATATTGGGAGAGAATATATTAGGGTTTTTTGATTTTTGTAAGGAGAAAAATATGAAATGAAGTCGTGACCCACTTATTTATACTTGGAAGTCAAAAAGGCTACAATGGTCCGGTTCAACGAGCGGGTCGACGATGGTGTCCTGCAGATTTTTCTGGTTCAGTTCCGATCGCGTCGACTTGATTCGCTCAACTTCTAACTCTGTAAATTACCCGAAACACATACTGGTACTCTTGTACACGGGGTTAGGAACTTCCTATCTCCAAACTCGGGCTCGAGTCTCTATTCCAAGGGCATACCCGGCTAGGAAACCATAGTTTCTACTACTACAAAGACGAGGGGTGTAACAATATATATAATGTTGCTGCGGAACGTGCAACCTGATCCATAAGTATTATAATAGTTCCAAGGAACGAACGGCCCGATCCATTTAACCATATATCCCGCGTCCGGGACGATATCATAATATACCAACTGATCAGGTGGCTATGCGTATATAACGCCTCACCTTTCCCATAACCCCATATATACATATACATATATATAAATAAATTATAACATAAGTATCATGCATGAGAGCCCAAAGAACGCTATGACTCTATCGAAGTGACGTAAGGTCGATAACCTCTGATTTATATTATGGAACAATCATCATCGCTATATCTCACCTTGAAGGAACAATTATTATAAGGTGAGACCAACAACAATGAATAAAATTGAGAAAATCATGAGGTAACTCAACATTCCAATAATAACATTGAAATCATAAACTTGGAACATTTAAACATAAAATCATCATTATCATTGTAATCATCATAGAAACATTCTCATCTTTAACATCATGAGAAGCTTAAGAATCATGAACTTCTAGCTTTTGAAAACAAGGAGGCTATGGAAACATTTATGGAATCATAACATAGGAATCATGCCTTTGAAAGAAAGGGTTTAGCCTTAACATACCTTTTTGGTCGTCTTAACTTTAACTATTTAACGCTTATCCTCCCAAGCTCGTAAATCTACATTCAAGAGAATTCATATCATCGTTAGGCTTATCGTCATATGCTTGTCTTAAGCCCTCAAATTAATTTCTTTTAAAATCTGCAGAAATTCGGGCAGCATCTCCCCTGTTTATATCCCTAGCCCGAAATCACAATACCAACAAAACAACAACAATAGTAATACTAATATCAATGACATCATCATCAATACCAAAATATTCCATAAAACATCGCACACGATGTTTTTCAACATACAACAACAATATACACTTCCTTTCTTCCCAATCAAGGAGCATAATCTCATCAACACACCAACAACATTGAATAAAATTGAGAAAGTCAAGAAGATAGCTCAATATTCTCACATCATCATTGATCTCACCAGACGTGTCTCGAAAATACAGTTGTTCTGGAGCTACAGCTTATTGGTACTACTCTTGTGTATATATTTGGGCACGGTGAAACCATACCCCGTCCTTGTGGATTTATGTATCTTATTTAGAGGCTCGTAGACAGACGTATGTGGGTAGATGTTTCGTAACCTTGTCCGTCCTTGTTGTTGTATAATATTTTGGTCAAGCTTATTGATAAATGATTGTGGGCATAACTATGGATAACTATATTAAGTGAGATGTTCATAAATTATCTGTGTTACCCACCTAGTAGTGAGAAAGGTATGTTAGATCGAGGTCTTTCATTAAAAAAAAATTTAGTGCTTGGGTGCCCGTCATGGCCCCCAGCGGGGTTGTGACACTTTCATCATTCAATTCCGAATCATTTTCCATCATGTATGAATGTACGAATAAATAAATGAGTGTAAACATGGTAAATCAGTGCACTCAGATAAAAATGAAGGTACAAGAAGCCACACTGCCATAAGTCATATCAAGACTTAGATAAATCAACTCAACCATGGAATGAATCAACAATCCAGTACAATCAGCATAGAGAGTCTATAACAACCCTTCACTTCTAAATGTGATAAATAAACCCCAAGACTAGGTCTCGTGTCACCAATACATTCCATTTTCTCATTTATCATCCTCAGTATCAAGTCGCAATTCAATATAAATATACATGTGGAATGAGAATGTATAACATGCATGATATCATCAACAACAGTAAATCATAATCAAGATTTCAACCTTATATCATCATAAGTATACATAACGACTCAGGCCTAATCTCATTATCCTTACTTTCTCCAATAATAAATGACACAACAAGAGAGAACTGAATGCAAACACGTATCACAACACAGTAAATAAGGCAACAAGCCTAATCACAATAACAGGGTAACAAGCCATAACCAACAACGACCAACCTAATAGAATTCCATCCCAACTCCATACCTGAAGGCTTAACATGCTTTCCCCGTCAATATCTAACTCCTACAGATGTTTTACTAATTGGAGTCTAATCGAAAGGTAAGTCGTAACCTATCTGGTAGCCGAGCAGGAGCCACGAACAATCAACCTTTAGCCTTGCCCTTTCATTGCACATTCAAATACTCAAAGTCTATTCATATTCGAATTCCATATTAGAAATTATGAAGAACAACACCCATATTGCTATACTATCTTCGAATCAAATTCAACTATACAAAAAGGGGGAAACAGGTATTTCAAAAGTGAAATACACAATCCAACGTTCTAGGAGTTCAATCCTACTATTCAATTGCTAAAATAACTCAACAATGAGTCAATTTCATTATTCAAGTCAAAAACCCCAATTTGGGTATAAACCCTAGCTTCCCAACCTTCAATTTCATGAACAAAAATGGAGAATTCAAGCCCATTAGTTACTAAATCATCAATTTCCATACTTATGTTAGTCAAATCCATCCCATTTAGAAAGACTAAAACTAATTTTATGAAATAATCATCAAAACCCACCTTTCCTCTTAAGCTATAGAAATTCTAGCATGGGTTCAAGCTTAAGAAAGGTAAAGGAATGTATTAGAGGTCACAAGAGAAATCAGCCAAGAACTCTTCAAATTGCCTCAAAAGTGCTTGGGAAATGATAAATGAAATGATAGAGGATGAAGGGTTTTAACTTAGCAATAAATAGATTCTGGACCACGTCATGCACTGCAGCGGTCACGAGTCCGCTACAGCGGGCTCGTGCCAGTGGTATCCCATGCGCCATCGCGCATCCACCGCAACAAATTCCCATCCGATGTGGCGACCAATCGCGTAATGCTCACCCTCGCTATAGCGGACCAAGTCATCACTGTGGCGGGTCCACTATGACAGATCTGGTGCCGCCAACGCGGACACCAGACACCAAAAAACTCTAGTTTTTCACAAACTAAATCCTGAAATCTGACATTCACCCGAGACCTCCCAGATACAAACTAGACATGCATTCCCACATAAAAACACGCTATGGACTCACTCGCGGTGTCAAAATTCCCAACGAAGGTCTATTTGACCGGGTCAACACCTAATGGCCAAATACTAACTTCCCAACATAACCCAAAATGCTCCCAAGTGGCTCGAAAACCAAACTGAACATCCCACCAAGTCACAATCGACCATCTAGACCTCTCGGAATCAATAGATTTTCGAAAAAGGTTCGTTTACCCAAAAGTCGACTTTTGGTCAAATATTTTTCATCTTTAGGCTCTATTTCGTAAAAATCATCATAGGTCTCGTTGATCACCTCGGGAATCGTACCACCCATTCTCGCCAGTCAAAATGTACTAACAAGACTCAGGGAAGGGTCAACAAGGGTAAATGGGTCGAAAGCGCAATAACGACCAAACTGGTTGTTACATCTTATACTAATTAAACAATCGTTCATCCTCGAACGAAAAAAAAAGACTATGAAAGCTGACGGTAACCAAGGAACCTGTATAATAACCACCCGGAAGCCTCTACGGCAAGAAGTACACTAAACACACTGCCCGTACACCTTATCAATCAAACTCACTTAATTTAGCTCGAAGATCCAATTTTCCATACTCGAATTTCTTCCACAATTGATCCCCAAATATAAGAACTGTTTCTGCTGGAATTCTCTGATTCGATATAACCATACCTCTGAACGCGACTAATAGGTCCCACAACATTTCTCAAAATAACACGAACCTTCAGATATAGACACAATCATACCCCACTCTGAACTGGTAAAGTATTCTGATTCTGCTAACCTTTGTTCCACCCTTCTAAAGCCATTTTTCGCACCACAATTTCTTAGAACACACACGAATACAAGCTCGAAATCATGACTTACTCTAGCCAGAAAAGAATACTTGCTTTTCGAAGCAACTTAAAGCAATTCCATCAAATTGATCTTACTCATAGTCGACTTCGCTAGTTCCAAGTCTTCTTAAACCTTCCAATCACAATACAAAAATCATATCACTGAATGCCTTGCCGAGCCAAGTCTGTAGGAAACCATCTGATTACTCTAAAGACCTTTCACAACTATAGTTACTCCTCAAATCATTACCAAGCCCCAACGTAAATCCTTATAATTGTCCGAATGACTGACCCAGGTAAAATATCATCAAGTCTACTCGCAAAACTCGATAAAGCTAGGTAAACCTGTCATACCTCAAATCTAAACTGTAACCTATCAAATCCGAAAGCTGGGTTCTATCCAAGTTGTTGACTTAGTACCGAAGAACTAGATCTCATAATTACCATCTTAATGTTTCTCAACCTTATCCGATATTTAAATCTGATACAACTTTGAACTTTTCGACGCAAAACCTGTAGCCTCGTATAATACCTCTTGTAACACCTCGATATGTCTATCACTATTTCGAAAGCATCAAACCTCGCAATCTCTTCCGCCAACCCCGCATAACTATTCCCAAGCCTTTAATGTTTTGAAAATGCTGAAACAAGCTATCCGATCAATAATACCCACAACATAATACAATGTCACAAATATAATCTCATCTCGAAAATATAACTCTAACCCTCACATAATAGGGATTTTCACCATTCCTTTCTCTTAAACCGCACTAACTCATCCACTGAAGAGTGTTACAAAATTATCCAACAGTGTACCACACAAGCCACTTCCATAACCCTTCACATGTTGGTTACCCGAAATTTCCTTCTCACTAGTCGTTGATCACGAAACCTCTCATGGAACTTCATCATAACACTTAATCCATTATATCACCTAGTCCTTTTCTATAGACTCCCTTCTTTAAGCGTACTCACGATGACACCCCATCTAAAATATGCTAGAAAGCAGCACCATAATCCATACTAACCCAAGTAATCCCGAAGATGTACCTCTTTCTTATTGATTCTCAATCAACTATACCTTTTCTTTACTTTTCAATTCCCTAATTCCCATTAAATCACCATCATCATCACCGTCTAACCATTTCTCGAACTCACTTAATAGAATACCACATAATCATAAGTCTTGCAAACTAGCCGAGTCAATCCTGGAGATAGTAGTATACCACACACTCTACACACTAAAGTTCCCTTAACTCACTCAACTCTAAAACTGAAAACTTCCTAAATCCAGCATATCACATACACATTCCTACTACTGTTCTGATGTATATCCACCAAGGTGTCTTTGTCCAACTTCCCTTAGCTCAAATTTCGAAATGTTCACTACAACTCAAATTAATTTGAACCTCATCATTGATTTACCACTTCAATGCGTTTAAATGCTACTCACCCACGAAGGATCACCCCTTCCCTTATTTGTCAAACCGGAACACCCCTAACAATTTCTCTAAACACGAAAACCCGATGAACACGCCCTTTACTGAAAGACCAGAACCACAGCTGCCTACTATCTTAAGTCTCCACTCATCACAAGTAACCTTACTTTCTGATCAAGAATCGATAATCTTTTCCTTGAATTAACCCACAACCACTAGCATAGTCATGTCAAAACCTAACTTAACTTTCCGCGACCGAACACAAAACACACTCTCACACCAATTGCAACCTCATCCTAACAAACACATCAGATACTAATGGTTCCCTTCCTAATAGCGGACATTGATCTATCCAAATCCCCTTTCTTGAACCTCCGTCCCATAACACAAAAGTAATCTTACCAATATACCCTAAGAAATCTTACCTCGCTACACATTTTCCACAAAGTCGTCCTCCATGTCCTTATCCTCAACTTCTCTTCTTTATTACACACGGTCATTATTCTTTTGTCAAATCTAATGACCCTTACCAAACTTACACTTGTCCCCGCATATCGACATCTAATACCTTGCCGTTGATCATTCGTTGACCTACCATTGATACATCCGTGCAACGCCAACCATCATAATACCTTGATGAAGTTGAACTTTTCCTAAAACCAATCAAATAATTGAACAAATCACTCTTGTTAAGCCACCAGTGCACTTTTTCCCCTTCCAAGCAACCCAACGCTAAAAACATGGAGATCATTTAACCCTTTGTACCATCTTTCCCATTTCTCAAGGAACCCCTCATAATGAACGAGGCTTAACCAACATCCCACACAACTGAAACCTTAAGTCATAGCTGGATACTGAACTTAGTCACGTGTCCGAATTAGGATGACACATCTCGTACCATACCAAGCCATGTCGCAACAAAATCGCTCGCACAAGAAATTAGGTATGAGTTTCCTTGTGGGAGAATAAGACAAGGAAATTCATACACCAATTGGAATCGACTAGATAAAAATTTGAATAAAGTAGCACAAAAGAATGAAAGAATTGGAAGTTTTCTAAATGTCCTATAGCCTCTCGCAGATAAGTACGGAGCTCATCGTACCGATCCGCAAGACTCTACTAGACATGATCTTGTACTTGTAAGATCGTAACCTAGGGCTCTGATACCAACTTGTCACGACCTAATTCGTGAATCGCGATGGCACCTACACTGCCCCTCCAGGTAGGCTAACCATTCCCAAATCATTTTAGTCAAATAATAAAAATTATTTGAAAATAAACAATAATTTAGCTAACAGATTCAAATTACATAAATGATAAGTGCGGAAGTAATAATAACCCCAAAATCTGGTCTGGAACTAGTACAAGAGCCACTATACATAGATACTAGTCAGATAGGAAGTACAAATCTCAAATATCAATACTGTCTCGAGAATACAAGTAGACAATTAAAATACAAAAGAAGAGTCTCCGGGTAGTGGATCTAGCCCAAAAGCTCACCTTGGAATCTCTGTCAAGTAGGCTCGGATCACTCTTGAGGACGGCAACTTGAACTAGTAACAAACTCTACACTCAAAAGAAGAGTACAACAAGAGTAGCATCAGTACAACAAGTACTGGTGGTATCATAGACCGACAACAATTAGTTCACATATATGAAGAAAGAAATCAACAAGTAGGCAGATAAGCAATTAAGCATACTCACAAATCATGTCATCATAATTAATCAAGGACTTCCACCCACACAGACGTCATGCATAATCTCACTTTCCAAGTCATAAGCCTAGGTGAAGCTTCTAAACCGCAAGTCTGCCCAGTCTCAATACTTCTCAAATCATTAATCACAAATCTAAGTCCTGAACTTAGGTAGAGTCACTAATCCAAAAGTCTTGTCCAGACTATAATCAGATCTATACCACAACAATAGTACAACCAAACCATACCGAAATCAGAAATAAGGAGCCATATGATGACGCAGGATGAAATGTAATGATGTGCAATGCCATGCACTAGCAAAATACCTCAAACCTGTGCACACATGCTAAAGGCATTGTTCGCACAATATTCATGACCCGCAAGGGACCTATGGTATCCATGTACCATCCGTCCGGAAAGAGCCTCGGACCCGAATTTACACACCCTTTGTCCCGAGAAAAGCCTCGGACCCGGAGCCATATACCATCCATTTCGAAAAGAGTCTTAGACCCGAATTCAGATATCATATCATATCATATCACATCACCCGGAACTAATACCCATCGGGCATTTGAATCATTTTCTTTCATAGATACCATAAATCTTTCATCATTCAATTCCGAATAATTTCCATCAAGTATGAATGTATGAATGCATAAATGAGTGTAAACATGATAAATCAATGCGCTTAGATAAAAATGAAGGTATAAGAAGCCACACTGCCATAAGTCATATCAAGACTTAGATAAATCAACTCAACTATGGAATGAATCAACAATCCAGTTCAATCAGTATAGAGAGTCTATAACAGCCCTTCACTTCCAAATATGACAAATACACCTCAAGACTAGGTCTCGTGTCACCAATACATTCCATTTTCTCATTTATCATCCTCAGTATCAAGTCACAATTCAATATCAATATACAAGTGAAATGAGAATCTATGCCATGGATGATATCATCATCAACAGTAAATCATAATCAAGATTTCAACCGTATATCATCATAAATATACATCACGACTCAGGCCTAATCTCATTATCCTTCCTTTCTCTGATGATAAATGACACAACAAGAGAGAAATGAATGCAAACACATATCACGACACAGCAAATAAGGTAACGAGCCTAATCACAACAACAGGGCGACAAGCCACAATCAACAGCAACCAACCTAATAAAATTCCATCCCAGCTCCATACCCGAAGGCCTAGGATGCTTTCCCTGTCAATATCTAACTCCTACATATGTTTCACTAATTGGAGTCTAACCTAAAGATAAGCCGTAACCTACCTGGTAGTCAAGCAAGATCCACGAACAATCAAACTTTACCCTTGCCCTTTCGTTGCCCCTCTAAATACTAAAAGTCTATTCATATTCAAATTCTATATCATAAATCATGAATAAAAACACCCATATTGCTATACTATCTTCGATTCAAAATCAACTATGGAAAAAGATAAAAGGGCCCACAAGGGTAAAACGGGCATTTCAAAAGTGAAATATGCAATCCAATGGTCTAATAGTTCAATCCTACTATTCAATCGCTAAAATAACTCAACAATAAGTCAATTTCATTATTCAAGTTACAACCCCCAGTTTGAGTATAAACTCTAACTTTCAAACCTTCAATTTCATCAACAATAATGGAGAATTAAAGCCTATTAATTACTAAATCATCAATTTCCATACTTATGTTAGTCAAATCCACCAATAAATCCCATTTAGAAAGACTTAAACTAATTTTATGAAATAATCATCAAAACCCACCTTTCCTTTTAAGCTATAGAAATTCTAGCATGGGTTCAAGCTTAGGAAAGGTAAAGGAATGTATTAGAGGTTAAGGAACTTACCCAGAAGAGAAAGCAGCCAAGAACTCTTCAAATGATAAATGCAGTAATAAAGGATAAAGGGTTATAACTTACAATAAATAGATTCTGGACCACGTCATCTGCTGCAGCGGTGTAGCGGAGCGCCAGCTGTATTCCATGCGCCATCGCGCATCCTCCACAGCGGATTCCCGTCTGCTGTGGTGACCCATCACGTAATGCTCACCCTCGCTATAGCGAACCAGGCCATCACTGTGGTAAGTCTGCTATGGCGGATCTGGTGCCACTACTGCGGACACCAGACACCAGAAACCTCTGATTTTTCACAAACTCAATCTTGAAATCCGACATTCACCCGAGACCTCCTAGATATAAACCAGACATGCATTCCTATATAAAAACACGCTACAGACTCACTTACGGTCTCAGAATCCCCAACGGAGGCCTATTTGACCGGGTCAACACCCAATGGACAAATACTAACTTCCCAACCAATAACCCAGAATGCTCCCAAGTGCCTCGAGAACCAAAATGAACATCCCACCAAGTCAAAATTGACCATTCGGACCTCTTAGAATTGACGAATTTTTGGACAAGGTTCGTTTACCCAAAAGTCAACTTTTGGTCAAACGCTTTTCACCTTAAGGCTCTATTTCACAAAAATCATCACAAGTCTCGCCCGATCACCTTGGGAATCATACCACCCATCCCCGTGGGTCTAAATGTACTAATAAGGCTCAGGGAAGGGTTAATGAGGGTAGATAGGTCGAAGGTCCAATAACGACCAAATGGTTCGTTACCGAATGTCACCTTTCTATATTTAGAAATAATTTAACTTTATGAGATGATTTACAGCCACACATTTTTATGAGGCTTGTTTTGAACCACACATTTCAAAAGTCTTCCTTTCTTTCTTAAACTCCGTGCCAAGTCAAATGGTGCCACATAAATTGGGACAGAGGGAGTATATAATTCGTGCTCTCCTCATTATATATCATTTTCTTCATTTCCCGCACCCTTAACACTCCTATAAACCCTCTTCAAAATATGTAATCAACCCCCATATGAAGATAAGGAATTAAAATGAGAATCAAGGGCCAAAAGTTTTTGAAGTGTTGTTGAAGCTTGTTTCTCCTTCTTGTAGTAGCTTTGGAGGATACTTCAAGGTGAAGTAATCTTGAAATTATTGTGTTCTTGAGTCCTTGAGGTAAGAATTTATCTTATTTTCATGTTTATGAGTTTATTTAATGTTTATAGTAGGTTTGGAGGGAAAGAAGTTGGAGGGAATGTTCAAATACAAGCTTGAGTTTATGTTGAGTTGTAATCTGTTTTGAGCCATGTTATTAATGTGTTTTTGAGCTAAATTCTTATTGTATAGATAGTAGTTGATGTTGATATTGTGTTGAGGTTGTTATGCTTGGTGTATTTGGAAGCAGGAGGTATGTAGGTGTCATATATGAAGCGTATATCGAACTATTTTGGTGTATACTTGTTACGGCCCGGCTACGGGCCATGACGGGTACCCGGTGTTACACCTCAAAAAAATTCTCGTTAGCGTACAGTGAATAGACTAACGAAGGGCATGACGTATACGATGTTTTGATAAGTAAGAAATAGCCTTTAATGGTCCTAATTAAGATTTCCAAGACATTCGAGGTAAGAGAAGAAAGTTGTTAG
>NC_081349.1:63731943-63800310 GCF_029784015.1 Lycium ferocissimum | reverse complement strand
GGGTTCAAAACCGGTGATCATTGTTTTTTTCTAAACTTTTTTGGTCTTAATGTTAATCCTTGTATTCATGCCATTTAATCATTGGGAAACTAGTTCTAAGCTTGAATCTTACTTACTATTTGTTAATCAAAGTCATGGAAAGTTAGGGTTTATTCCCAAATTGGTTTTTTTTTTTCAAATGGTAAAATTGATGGTTAATGGAGTTTATTTAGTGATTGAGGAGTAGTATCGAACTTCTAGAACGTTGAGTTGCCGATTTTGATCTCGAAATCCCTATTTTGCCCTTATTGATCTGATTTCCTCTTTTAAAGTTTGATTTTCGATTCGAATAAATCTATGACAATATGGGTATTTTTAGTCTTCTTTTTTTAACTTAGATTACGATGTTGACTAGACTTCGATTATTCGGAAGCTCCTCAGAAGGGAAAGGCTCACATTTGATTTTTCGTGGCACCATCTCAATATTGAGGTATGTTACGGCTTACTTTAGTTAGACTTTGATTAGTGAAACATATGTATGCGTAGAATCATCAAGAAACACTATCAGTGGCTTCGGTATACGATGTTAGGATGGGGACATATCTTAGTTAGGTATGATTTCTCATTGGCGCGGGCTTTCATCGTCGTTATTTTACGTATCAGGACTTATCGTGGTACTTGTTATGTTTGGAGTGGTTATTTTGTGCCTATCCGTTTATCTTATTGATTTTCAGGCTTATATGTAATGGTACGAATCTTAGTCACGTTTATCGCTACCAACATCAGCGTTGTACAGATATTTACCTTGTTGTACTCTTTCGAGGTGCGTAGTTTGTTAAAGGATCCACGTCTCAGCTTTGTGGGTGACCCCGAGGCCTTTTAAGTCAGAGATTTCGTGGTGAGCATCGCTTCCGATTCGCGTACCTCGAATCCTCTCTTTGCTTATCTGTCTATTTGATCCCACAGACAGATTCTATTCATGTATTTCAAAACTTAGTATTTTGTAGACTTACTTTTATGATTAGTGACTCTTGTACTAGTTCAGACAAGATTTTGGGGTTATTATTACTTCCGCACATGTTCTTAATATAATTTGAATCTGTTAGCTAAATCATTGTTTACTTCCGCATAATTCTTATAAACGACTCAAATAATTTGGGAATGGTTCGCCTACCTGAGGGGACAGCGTAGGTGCCATCACTATTCACGAATTGGGTCGTGAAATTTTTAGAGGGTCGCAAAAATTCCACCACACAAAGCCAAAATTTTGCCACAAGATGTCGCCGAAAGCTGAAGCTTCTCGCTCGAAATGCACATGTCATGACGACAGACAAAAATATGTTCAAAAATTATATTTCATTTTTTATAAGAAAACGCTTTGAAACTTTCTACGAGCAACTCTTTGAAAAAATTTATTCCATTTTTGAAGAATTTCATCTCTCGCACTACCGAGTCCAAAACGGGTCAAAGAGGAGGATACCACCAAGGTAAGAAGGAACGACGCAATAGGAGTCAACAACACGGATCGACCTAATATAAAAACTAACGCTCTTTCGTCGTGGATGCAGTTCCCCTGCGTCGTCAGAAGACAAAGAAATGCCTTATTTCGCTAACCCGTTTACTCATGATGAAAAATAGGTAAGACGCGGCTCATCGTAGAAAATCTCGGATCACGCTGAGGGAACAATCTAGCCAAAAGGGCTACAAGGTACAAAGTACCACAAAGGCAGCACAATCGAGCCAAAAGGGCTATAAAAGGACAAAGCATCACAAGGGCAGTGTTGGCACCCAATTTTGTCCCTCCTTTTCTCCAATTTACCTCTTTGAGCTTCTATTTTAGTAATATATTAATCTTACTATTTTTTCCCATTTTTATCACAATATGAAGTTAAAGTTCCTATAAATTTCTCTATTGTTGTTATTATCAACTTTTAATTTTTATTATATTTATAAAAATTATTTAACTCATCCATTTACGCTTTTCCGACTTAATCAAGTAAGTTAAATTTCTCGTCTTGGTTCTATTGTATTAATCTTAGTTATTTTCTATAAATATTTTATTGAAGCATTTTCTTAGTGGTGACTCATTAATACGCTTAATCTATTGTTATTTTTTATTATCATAGCGTTACTACTGTGCTAATTATTTACTAAAAGTATTTTATCCTTACACTCTTATAATGGCGGTAGTGAGTAAATTACTGAAAGTAACATATTTTATACATACCGAATACATATTTCCGTTGATAGCTACTTATTTTATTTTTACTTTGAAACTATATAACTTATTAAATTAATTTCTTATTTTAGTAAACTTTGTATCTATTTAACTAAGTAATTAATCTAATTTACATAGTATGTACAAATAGAAGCCCCCATTACTCCTAAGACCCAATTTCCTATTCCACGTGACCCATCAAAGCCCCATCCATTATGCCACTTTCTTTTAACAAATTAACCCAAGGAGTTTCTTCTTAATCCTCATAAAATATCAACCAGAATTGCCTTTTCCAAAAAAAAAAAAAAAAAAAAAAAAAAAAAAAAACTAGTCAAACCCGTTCATGGTCTGTACGTTCCCCTCCTCGTTTCAATTTCTCTCATTGTTTTATTATTCTCAGTCCTTCCCTTTTTTTGGATTGGGCTCCTCTCCATTTTTATTCTCTCTATTTTTCTCAAGTTCTATCTTGGATTAGAAACACATGGCATGGATTAGAATTAATGGTCAATATTTAATTGACTAAAACAAGACCCTAACCATGATTACATAATTAATAACTTATCCATTAATATATTAGAATATTTTTCTCTCTCTTCCTATTTTAAAATTTCATCTTTTTTTTCAATCATGACAACTCTTTAATGGTGATATTTTTCAAAATATAGACAACTCTTTCAGAAATATGCAATTACCAATTGAATAATGCGGTCTATATTATGTGAATTAGTAAGCATCTTAATTGAAAAAAATGGAAAATATCACCTATTGAATAATAGGTCTATTAGGGAAAAAAAATAAGTGGCAAAAAATAATCGGGTAAATCAAAAAGATATTTTATTGGATAGGAAATGTAAAATAGGTAGAGAGAGAAAAATATTCTAATATATTAATCGATACATTATTAATTATGTAATCATGGTTAGGGCCTTGTTTTAGTCAATTAAATCATGGCCATTAATTTTAATCCAATTATGCCTCTAATCCAAGATTTAACTTCGTGTGAAAATGAAGAAGGTTTAAATGGAAGGAAATTCAATCCCCTTTTCTCTATTTTTCCAATCCCCTTTTCTCTATTTTTACTTTCTTTCCTTAAATTAAATTCTTATGTCAATCGCCAAAATCATAGCATAATCTCCTCCTAAAATCAGAACTTTCCTTCTTCCCTTTAGTGTTTCAAGATATGGTAAAGGAGCTGAATCTCTGTGAAGTTTCTGTCCAAATTCAAGATGTGAGGAATAGGTAAAGATTTATTTCAAATTCTTGGTATCTTTTCTTCCCAAATTGGCCAGGTCTCACTCAAATTTTATCCTCTTAACGGCTCTTTCCTGCTAATTTAATGCCCCACATCCCGTTTGTGAGGGAACACGATTTTCAAAAGATTTTGATCTTTTTCTTATTTTTAAAGAAAATTGTAGTATTTATTTTTTCATAACTACAAACCCCCTCGCATTTAAATTCCTTATGTTATAGTTATGTGTAGTTAAATTCCTGCAATAGTCTAATTTAATTCGGATCGCTTGAATGCTTTATGCATTCTGCTGAAACTCATGAACGTGATAGAGGAGAGCCTACCTATAGAATTAAAACCTGGCTTAACACATGCTCAGTAGCTTAGTTTAAACCTTAATTATTCCTCTACTTCTTATTCTTTAGAGAAGTCTTGGTCAGAGTCTGTGAACTTGTTTAATGTGGTTAAGTTTGAGTCACCGTGTCTGTTTATATCATATTTAGTCATTTATTCTGTTTCACATGTTAAAATCAAGTAATCAATTAACATCAAGTTTGTATCTAGCTATGTGTTATTGCCATATCCTTTTCGGAAAAGGGCCAAATTACCCCTGAACTTTGGGAAAAAGTTTATTTATACCCTTCGTTATACTATTGGGTTAATTGTGCCCCTACCATTATACTATTGGGTCAATTGTGCCCTTACCGTTATACTGTGGGCTAAATATGCCCTTAAGTCCAATTTCATTTATTCTTGAAAATTCCTTGTTGACGTCAAATCCCAAATTGTCCATAAAGCCACCCTATGGGTTCATCATAGTTCACAACGAACATATAGATAAGCACATTCAGAAATATTGATGGAGGTGAACACAAGATAAGCATATGATTCAAAGATACAAAAATTACAACAATTCCATTTAATTTACATATTGCGATACAAGCAGAAATGCATAGTCAGGACGGTTCAAATATTATAGTAGCAACTTATGCTTACATTACCTTTATTGTCCTTAATCGATCGCTGCGATAATGCAATACATTATTACTGTATATTGGTTGAACCGAAGATGGACCAGCTGCTTCGATTAGGCATTTCATGCTTTCGTTAAAACCAAAACCAAAAATCAAAATTTAACCAAACCGAATAAAAAAAGCGAGCATTTGGTTTGGTTTGGTTTGGTTTGATTTTAAATTAAAAACCGATAGTATTTGGTTTGGTTATGGTTATAGTAAAAATAACCGAATAAATAACCGAACCAAAACCGATAATTATATACATAAAATTTATAATTATTTATATGTATAATATTAACTTTTCATAAATAATTAAAGATATTTTATACCTTTTAATTATTAATTTAATTTTGGTCTACTTATTTTTAAGGCCCATGTCTTAAAAGAATATGTCCAAGTCAACAATCCAAGCCCAACTCTAATAAGTCGTATGCATAAGGGTAAAAGTAAAATCCTACTATCTCTTTTCATTTTACATTGCCATCCCGCATGTATTTCCTCAATATGCAAGAAAGTTCGCCCTTGTGGGCCGTGAGGAAAAAAAAGCTTCATAAGAAATTTGAAGAATGTAGAGAGAATATTTGAATTGTCACGGCTAGTCATAAATTGAAAAACCGAACCAAACCGACAATAACCAAACCGGTGGTTATTATTTTACTTGGTTTGGTTATGGTTTTAGATATTTAAAAACCGACTAAATTGGTTTGGTTATGGTTTTAACCAATAACCGACCCAAACCGAACCATGAACACCCCTAGCTTCGATTATCTGATTAAAGCATCCACCCATGAACAAATCCATTCATACTGTGAGCAGTTGCTATTGCATTCCCCTCATCCGTATTAACAAGATTGTACCTGGAAAAATTAACCATAAAAACAACCAAATGTAGTAATAAAAAGGAAATTAATAATAATAACAGTAATTATAATGATTATGAGAATAAGGTCATGAGAATTGTGTAATGCTGGCCATCACTGGAGAGATATTTGCGTTTTTTATAACAGTTGTGTCAAGGCCAACTTATATGCCATCAACTAATTGTGTCAAGACCAACTTATATGTCATCAACTAATCAAGTAAGATATATAGTACCTTGCACTAGCATAGGTATCAAATAACTTTATTTGCCAAAGCTTTTAAATTATCTTTTTCTACTTTGTTAACCATTAGACCCCGCCTGGTTGGCGATGTCTTTTAAGAGAAGTGAAAGTTAAAAGTCAGATATATTTTTATTAATTACCCAAAATGTGGAGAAGAAGAATCAATCCAAGAGGCTGAAAGCAACCCCCCGAGTGAGGGAGACGACTTTGTTGCATGGCTTGTTCAGCTCCATCTTCCCAACACAATCGAAGTGGAAATCCAACTGCACTTTTTTCCAACTGATAAATATCATAAAATTTATTCTTAAGGACATATTTGACCCATAGTATAACGGTAAGGGCATAATTGACCCAATAGTATAACGGTAAGGACACAATTGGCCCAATAGTATAACAAAGGGTATAGATAAATTATTTTCCAAAGTTCAGGGGTAATTTTGGCCCTTTTCTTTATCCTTTTTGAATGTTGAGTTAGCAGGTATTACCTGAAGGTTTTCAGAAATGTTTGAAAACTGGTATGGGAATTGGGATGAACCAACGGGCTATTTTGTTTCGACAAGGCTATCCCTAGTTCACAAGTTGTATGTTACACCCCGTACTTTGGTACGCAAAGTTTCGTCGTGAGTAAGTTGACGAAGATTCAAAATGCAAGGTTGTCGTCAAGGTCATATGGAATTATACATGCTCATTCTTCATACATGAGAGCTTGGTAGCATGCTTAGTAAGTATCGGGATGGTTGGATGTTAAGCGAATCGAATAAATTAGGTTTGTTGAAACTTTGGGAAAAATTGGCAGAATTCCGAACAGAAATTTTGGGTCAACTTTAGACAGGCATATCTCGTAGAATATGAGGAGTTACGGAACCCATAACCTATGCATTCATAAGTTTAGCGACTCTACGTTCCAGCGCAATTGGCAGATCTACATTTGCACTTCGACGCTGGGAGATATGGGTCGTTGAAGTGTCGACAACCCGTCGATGCACATCGGCGACCGGTCAACAGTGAGTCGGTGGAAAATTTTCTGGAATGCTATTTATTGATCCATTTCGTTTTATCCTTCATTATTTCACACACCAAACCCTAAATGTCCTATTACTCCCCTCAACCCTTTTCCTAATTCCTTCCATCATCCAAGAAAGATTTGAACCCGTGGTACTGAAGGTAGTTAAGAAACATCATAGTAGCTTGTGTTTCCATTGTGTTGGTGGTCTTGTGGCCTTAAAGCAAAGTGTCGTGGTTGATGTTTTGGACTGTGTAAGGTATGTTTCCCATCTAAGCTTTGATATTAAATGGTTCTTGCAGGATTTTAATAGTTTTAAGTTAAGGAAATTATGATATAAAGATTACATGTTGGCATGTCGGTGTTGTTGGCTTGGGGTCTGATTTGAAGGAAGTTTTGGATGGATTTACTTATGCTTTGACTTGTAGTTATTGATTATGTTGTTGTTGATGTTGGTATTGATGTTTGGGCTTGATTTGGAGTTGGATTGGATTAGGAATTAAAGGGGAAATCTTTATCGATATTGAAAAAGTTAACTTAAGAACTAGTTGAAACTTAGATTATGAGTTTGCCCTTAACCTAATTGTGTGGTAAATGGTCTTGAATGTAGATTGTGGACTCAGGAAGATACGCGTTGAGTAATAAGGAGACAACGAGGTATGACAGCACCACTAGTGGGCAGCATAAGATGATTATCGTCCCGTACGCAGGATTAGATGAGATATGGATCGGGTCGTACGTTCCTCGGCACTATTATATGATATATGGATCAGGCCATATGTTCCTCAGCATTATTACATGATATATATTATTTTTACAGAGTACATGCATATCATATACCGCATAGGTATCTTAATCGTACGAATGCATTCGGTACATCGGATTTGTTATGAGTTTCAAATTCCTTTCATGATTCTTATTTATATATGTTGCTCTGATGCCGTGCATACTTAGTACATTGTCCGTACTGACTCCCCTATTGCTAGGGGAGCTGCGTTTCATGCCCGTAGGTCAGCAGATACAGGTTGGTGACCTATCTATTAGGATGTCAGCTCAGCGGATGAAGTTAGTGCACTCATTTTCTTTTGGAGATGCCAGGAGTCAGCATGGTCTTACGTATATACAGATATGTCCATGCATATGTTTATGGGTATGTCAGGGCCCTGTCCCAGCCACGTTATGTTATGTTTCCAGTAGAGGCTTGTAGACGGTATGTACGGTCGGATGGTGTCCACGCACAAATTGCATTTGTCATCACGGTCGATTATGATAGCACTTACCGACTGGTATAGCATGTTCGGTATTTTCATATAGATGAGTCTTTCCCCGCTTTATATATGCATGTTCCCCTATGAGATATTGCGAGTCACATGATGCCCTATCGGCCCACCTATGTTCATATTCATGTCAGACGTAGGTCAGGTGGTACTTGACTAGTACGGTTAAGTGCCCGTCATGGCCCTCCAGTTTGGGTCGTGAAAAAAAGTGGTATCTAGCCAATGAACGATTCGTCCTAGGATTGTCTACAAGCCGTGTTAAAAGTAAGAGTCTTATTTATGGGTGTGAAGCACGCCACACACTTATAAACGGGGAAAAAGGGCATTTGGGATGGTTTCCTCTCTTTCTCATTCTAGATCGTCTTTGTAGAATATGAATTTCCTAACTCTAACTCTGATTGTTTGCGACTGAGAGATGATTTTTACGGGAAAAGAGATGAGTGGTTCAAGGGTTCCAGAGATAAGTTATTCTTATGAGACCGATCCATCTAAGGATATATCTTCTATAGAGACTGATCCGTCAAGGATTCAGGAAGAATCAGCAGAACAGGTGAAGAACCAGCAGATAATAGGAGCTAATCTTCAGGTCCAATGTTATGAAAGGTTATTTAATGAAGCAGGTTCTTCTGTGAGGCCGGAGATTTTACAGAAAGGAGAACCTCCTTATCTACCTTTAGGACAATTGTGCTAGATCAAAGTTCCAGAATAGGATCAAGGTAAGAGTTCCTTATAGCATTGAGTTAATAGTGATAACGAAATGCAAATTTGATTGATTAATTACAGAAGGGAGTAAAGGAGCGTATGCAGAAAGAACATCTTATGAGTAAATGAACTTTTATTTAAGAGGATTGATTAATGAAGGGTTTAGGAAATAAATTTGATGTTTTGCAAGAAGGATGCTCAGATATGGCATATGAAATGAGCTTTATTGTCTTATATCCCCTTTCATACCATTGGCCCTGTGTGGCTGTTGTGTATCATATGTATTTTTATGGGTTTTATGGGTAGCTTGTGAGGCATTGGATGTATTTTATGGGTTGTGTGCGAGTTTGGGATAGCAAAATTACGAGAGGAAAATCTTTAAAATTTCTCAAAATTTAAGCTATTTGAGTATATGTGTGCTGCAAGGGTGAGATGTCATTATAGATCAAGGGAGTTTAGTAATGGGTGATTGAAGGAGGAATTAGCAGTGACCCTAGGTAAGGAAAGAGAAATAGTAAGATGGCGTTATGCGTAAGTGAGGAAGCAGATATAGAAGTACGAGAAAGAATTAACATATTCCCTACGAGGAGAAATTAAAGGAGGACCCAAATGTTTAAGGAAGGTCGAAAAAGACAAGTCATTTGGAAAGCAATTTTCCAATCCTTATATATATATATATATATATATATATATATATATATATGCGAGTCGCATTGGTCTCAAGTACTAAGATTTATCTCCGAGCTTTCAAGGCGTTAAGTATGTTACTTCATGCGTACCAAGGTATGAGCTTATGAATATTAAGTATCAAAGGATTAAAGGTTAAACGAATTGACGTTGGAAAAGGGTCGAGCACTGTGCAACTTGACGGGCAGATTGATGAGCCGTCAACATGGTCGACGGTCCATCAACCTTGCACCGTCGATCAGCCCTGAGAATCAGAGGCTGCTGCAACTTGACTCCTGCAAGTTGACGGACTATTGACGCCACAGTCAACAGTGTTGACGCCACTATCAAAGTCGAGGAGGTGCCAATTTCCAGAAAAGCCTAGGTGCCTATATATCACGAATTGAGGCAGTGGTTGAGCTTTTGAGATGTTATATATTGACCCCTATGTTTTGTTAAGATAAAATGCGGAATTGGTATGTGTATATATGTATAGTACGAGTACAGGTTAGCGGATCAGAGATAGATTCATTGTTGACGACTAAAGTTTATATGTTTGATAGACCAAATCCTATGGGCTCATAATAACGACTTAAGGTAATAAATATGGAAAGATGTTATATGGGATTGAGGATAAGCTAAGGGAATTATTATATGGAAAAGAGGTCGTTGTAATTAACATGGAGAGAATGATGAGCAAAGAAAGAATAGGATAATGTGTCAATAACTAAGAGCAAGATGACAAGGACAGCAAGTTAAAGGATGAGTGGAGAGTGAGCAGCGACGTTATGAAGTATTCATGATTAAGACAAATGAAAGGAAAAGTTTAGAAAGGAGGCAGATAATTAAATGCCTACCCGCTATGACGGCTACGATAAGTATGGTACGAGAAAGATACGCTCCCTCCAGGTACTTTTGTACTAGGAGAGAAATGAGCACTTTAAGACAATTGAGAGTAAGACAAGCCACCAAGGATATGTGTTACGTGATTATATTCTAATGGAAAAATGAGGCGTTATAATTAGTTAATACTCAGTTCTCCAAATATCGATTAAGAGTGGATTTCTTGCCCCTCCTAAGTACACTTAGCAATCACACTATACCAATTATCCCTCAGAGTAACAAAGGATTACCCGTTATGGCATTGCGGACTAATTTAGGGAAATTTCAAAAAGGACGCAGTTCAATTCAAATTAAAGTAATTGCCAAAGGTGAAGTTTAAGACATTTTTCGTAATGCCCAAGTTAACCTAGTATGTGTTTTGTTGTCTAAAGAAAAAGAAGACGAGCCAAGGCACAAAAAGGACGAAGCATTAATTCTATGTTGTTGGATTATTTTGAGGATTCAAGAGGTTGTTATGAACAAACGTTGGAGATAAAGGATATAAGTAAGTTGTTTGTGATGTTCTATCACGATAAGATGAAGCTATTAAGGGGGGAAGAATAAATTTGAGTGCAATAGCCAAGATTAAGATAGAATGTTTATGAGTCACAATCGATAAAATGGTAGGATGATCATGGGTTATTTTGGGAAGGATAAATTACATTTAGAAAGGAATTAAGGTTGTGAGAGGAACAAGCTTTGAAACCTTAATAAGAAATGAATAACGAAGGGAATTATGTGTTAAGAAAATGACAACGAGAAGTGGAATCTTCAGGTGAATATTAAGATAGAAGCGAGACAACAAAGAGTGAAGCTGGGGGTATACGACAAGAGACTTCCGTGAGTAACATGGTAGATGATTGGGAGAACGATGGCGGTACCAGAAAAAGACAGGCGATGAGTTATATAAATTATGATACCAAAAAGAAAGATGATAAGTCAATAAATGTTGATTCATTTCCTATACTGACGAGAGAGAATTCAAATGTAGGGGAGGATTGAAAGAAGAAGTAAAACTTAGTCAATGAAACCTGTGAGACTATTCTGAGATTCACCAACATGGCGTGACATGTCCTTATTGCTCCCCCATATCAGCTATGCATCTTAGAGTTTGCAAGTACCTTTGGATTTAGGGCTATTAGATATGCCTATAATAAGTTGGCATTCGAGCGTGTTAATCCTAAGGTTGAATTCAAGTTGCAATAAAGAGATTAGAGTTTCCCTAAGTATATTGTTGTCAGAATATGATTAAAGGAAATTATAGAATGTCAGTTAATAATATATGGTCAATGCTCGAAGGTAAGTGATGGATGGTAAGAGTGGATACCACAAAAGGAAGTACAAATAGCAGTATGGAATCGATGCTAAGAAAGATAAATATACTATTACACCAGAACGTAAGCAGGCAAGGAACTGCAATACGAAGAACCTGATGTAACCATTAGCCAGTTCAAAGGAATTGATTGGCAATAAAAGGAACATTTTTAAGGAAATTGCAGGGCACAAGAAGGATATTTAACTTAAGAAATGAGTGAAGAAAGAATGGAACAAGGGAAATAGTAAAAGAAAGACAAGATAGATAAACTACAAAAGCGGAAGCGACAATGTCAAGTAAAGGATATAGAACGATCCTATCACTGTAGAGACAGAAGTGAGAAGAATGTGGAAGCATATTGAGCACACAAATGACAACTCTAAGTTGACAAAAGTATAAAAATTTGAGAAGGGCTACTGGCATCGAATGATGATTTAGTAAACAATGGGATAATATGGTATCTCCAATAAAGCATTGAAACCAAACGGGTTATATTACGCGAAGGACAAACCAAAAGGAAAATTTCAGAGATATAGAGCGAGGTGAAGGCAAGAAACTGGTAACTTGGATATAGAAAAGAAATGAGTTTCAAGGCTCGTGACAAGGATAAAGGAAGAGTGATAAAACGGACCTTTAAATATGCAAAAGTACACTCTTTGACTTATGGCTCCCGGGTATTAAATGGTCCAGCTAGGAAAGAAAAAGGGAAAATAAGGATCGTTTGGTGTCTCGTTTGCAGCTCCAGAATAAGATAAGAAGGCATGTGATATTAGCAAGTTCAATGCAAGGTGTAAAAGAAGAGAGAAAAGAATTAAGTCGAGGAAATGGTAAGAGTACGTGTGAAAGGAAAAATGAGAAGAGAGACAATGAAGATATGTCAAGTAAGGCGAACGATGGCACGATTAAAACATAACCTGTCGAGAGGAAGGTATATGTAGGGCATGAATTCAACAAGAGAATGCTTGAGGAAGTATTGAGAATGCAAGACTAGTTTAACATTCGAGGGTGAATATTCCAAAGGAGGGAAGGATGTTACACCCCGTACTTTTGTACGTAAAGTTTTCGTGAGTTAGTTGACGAAGATTTAAAAGGCAAGATTGTCGTCAAGGTCATAAGGAATTATACATGCTCATTCTTCATACATGAGAGCTTGGTATCATGTTTAGTAAGTATCGGGAAGGTTGGATGTTAAGCGAATCGAAGAAATTAAGTTTGTTGAAACTTTGGGAAAAATTAGCAGAATTCCGGACAGAAATTTTGGGTCAACTTTAGAGAGGCATATCTCCTAGAATATGAGGAGTTACGAAACCCATAACCTATGCATTCATAAGTTCAGTGAGTCTAATTTCCAATGCAACTGACAGATCTGTATTTGCACATCAACGCTGGGAGATATGGGCTGTCGAAGTGTCAACGACCCTTCAACAGTGAGTTGGTGGAAAAAAATTTGGAATGTTATTTATTGATCCATTTCGTTTTATCATTCATTATTTCACACACCAACATACCATAAATTTCCTAATACTCCCCTCAACCCCTTTTCTAATTCCTTCCATTATCCAAGAAAGATTTGAACCCATAAAACCCTAGACTAGTTAGAACATCATAGTAGCTTGTGTTTCCATTGTGTTGGTGTTCTTGTGGCCTTAAAGAAAAGTGTTGTGGTTGATGTTTTAGACTGTATAAGGTATGTTTCCCATCTAAGCTTTGATATTAAATGGTTCTTGAAGGATTTTAATAGTTTTAAGTTAAGGAAATTGTGATATAAAGATTACATGTTGGCATGTAGGTGTTGCTGGCTTGGGGTCTGATTTGAAGGAAGTTTTAGATGGATTTACTTATGCTTTGACTTGTAGTTATTTATTATGTTGTTTTTGATGTTGGTATTGATGTTTGGGCTTGATTTGGAGTTGGATTGGATTAGGAATTATAGGGGAAATGCTGCCCGAATTCCGTTAACTTAAGAACTAGTTTAAACTTGGATTATGAGTTTGCCCTTAACCTAATTGTGTGGTAAATGGTCTTGAATGTAGATTGTTTGTTACACCTCGCAGTTTGGTACGTTAAGAAGCCGTAGGCGTTAGTCGTCCAATTGTAAACATGGGGTTATTGTTGAGGATATACGAGATTATATATGCTTATCTTATGGTTATGAGGGTTTAAGACCATGTATGAGAGGTATTAAAAGGATTGGAGGTGGATCGGGCGAAAAAGGAAAATTTGGACGAACTGGCAGAAATTGCCCTACACGTTTGCGATAAAGCCTCGCGTTCGCGATGGCCATGAAAATTCCAGACCATCGCGTTCGCGAAGGCCAATTATTAAGTCGGTTTCACCGACTTTGACCCTCTATATAAAGGGTAGAACCCCTTTTTTTTCACCATTATTTCCAAAAAAACTCATAAAACAGATGAGGGGGGTGAGCATATCACAAAATTGAGTGATTTTCAAGTGGCGGAGTACTAGTTAAGGTTCGGATAGCGCGCACTTGTGATTGTAGTATCCTTTTGCGGCAGATTTTGGTTTGGATTCTAGGTGAACACTGAAGATATTGTTGTTTTAGTAAGAACAAGGTATGAATCTCTCCCTATTGATATTAATCTTGGTTTCTTTACGGGGATAGAGTTGTTAAATAGTTATAAAATAATTTGTTGGGGGAAATATGAGATAAACACCATATGGGATGTTTATGAAGTATTTTGGTATTGAGAATATTATGGTTGATGTTGGTATTGTTGTTGTTGTTGTTGGTTCTTTGAATTGAGATTTCGGGCTAGGGATATAAACAGGGGAGATGCTGCCCGATTTTCAAAAGGATATAAAATAGTTTGATTTGAAAACTTAGGGAAAGTGTGCGATAATGAGTCTAACGTTAGTGTGAATCCTCTCGAATGTAGATTTACGAGCTTGGACGAATAATCGTAGCTAATAGGAGGTCGAACAGGTATGTTAAGGCTAGTCCCTTTCTTTCAAAAGGCATGATCCTATGTTGTGATTCTATATATATTTCCATAACCTCCTTGTTTCCAAAAGTTAGACGTTCATGACTCTTAAAGCTTATTATAAGGCTAAAGATGGGAATGTTTCTATGATGATGATGATGATTTCATGTTTAAAAGTCCCAAGCTTATGATTTCAATGTGAATATGAGAATGTTGAGCTATTTCTTGATTTTCTCAATTTTATTCATTGTGGATGAATCTCATCTCATGTTATTCGTTCCTCCGAGGTGAGAAATAGCGATGGTGATTATTCCATAATGTAATTGGAGGTTACCGACCTTACGTCACTCCGATAGAGTCGTAGCTTTTGATTGGGCTCTTATGCATGCTTATGTTATGTATGACTACACCGTGTCTAACGGCACGGGCAGACACCACTACGCTGGGCGTAGTGGGCGGCTATAGATAATGATAATAACACCGTCTCTATATGACACGAGCAGTCACCACTAGTGGGCGGCATGAGATGGCTACCCTAGCTTGGAGGGCCAGACGCGGGCTAATAATTATGTTATGTATATGTATGTGAGAAATGTTTTCTTTAAAGTTAATCATGCATGGTATCTGCCTTAAGAGGCAATCATATGTACAGGTTATTTCTTATCTCACGTTATGCTCCATATTTCTTATCATGTTATTATTTATGCCTATTTTTTTTTGAATCTCTAAGTCAAGTATACATAATAAACCATACTGAGACATACTTTTGCTGCTCTTGAATTAAATAAAATATGTAACTGTACAAAACTCGTATCGTACTATAGACTGACTCCCGAAACCCACGACTCTGTCTGCAAAGTCTCTAACTTCGACTCATACATCGTAGCGTAGTATGCTGACTCGGCGACACTCCAGAACAAATGGAGTTTGCCAACCTCGCTGGAACATCGTCTATCCTGGCTTCTATCCGTCTGGGTGTACCTGCGCGGCATGAAACGCAGCCCCCGAAGAAGAGGGGTCAGTACGAACAATGTACTGAGTATGTAAGGCATAAATGATAACATAATTAAATAGACAGGACATGGATAGCATATAATAAGAAGACATGGGAAATAAGAGGAAAAGAATCTGACTATAAGCTTGCCTCTCGAGGCGGAATTATGCGTGCTCACCTTTGCCTTTACATACATACGTACTTAGTTTGTTGTCTACATCACATAAGGCATCATGCTTTGTCGAATCGTTAGTCCGCGTCCGGGACAACATTAACCGATATGGGATTTGCCTGAACCAATGCGGGATTAGCCTAGACCAATGCAGGATTAGCCTAAACCAGTGCGGGATTAGCCTGAACCAATGTGGGGTTTTGCCTCATCCTTGGGTTTGCCCCACCACTGGGTTTGCCCCACCATTGGGTTGGCCCCACCATCGGCTTCGTGACGCCTCATCTTGAACGAACAATTAATCATAAGGCGAGACTATCATCGGAAAATTAACATTAAAAGAAAACATAGACATTATAAACGAAAAACACGGAATAGGATCATAAGGCATTGTTTCATATACTTCTTCCCGTATCTAGCATTATCTTTGTCATCATAGAACCATAGTCGTCGTTTTCATCCTTAAGACCTTTATTATTGTAAAGCTTGGTTTTGAAGAAAAATAAACATTTTAGAAAACACTTGTAAACTTTTAGTAAGGAAAAATTATTCCTTGGGGTCAAGGGTTTGGTTAAAACAGCTATTGTTTTATGGTCGGAATGATAACCAAGAACTTTCACTGACTATAGTACGGAAATAAGCCTAGTGGGACAATAGGAGGGAATTCGGGAATAGTGGGCCCACCTCGGATCAAATGAGGTGGCGTACACAGTTTACGTATAATACGTTTCATGACAATACTTATGGAAGGTTTATGGTAATCGGGTCCTAATCATGCAAGTTCTAAGTGTTTGGACCTTTCTTTCAACCATTCATGAACATTTACTTCAATCTTACTGAATGAATAGTAACTAATTTCAACCTCGGATTTCTAGGATTAGAATAGTCCCCGAGACACGTTTTCAAGCCTAATACATCTAAGACATGCCAAAGAAGGAAAGTAAGACCTTACATACCTCTTTCCGCTCTTCTCGCTACTCCAAATCCAAGTTGCAAATCCGCCAAAATCTACAATTTGGTCATGTTTACCAAACCTTAATTAGAGGCATTTAGAAGTAAATTCTCAAGGTAGCACTCGTCTACCAAAATTTCGGCGACATTTCCCTGTAAATGCGCCATCCCCGAGATTCTAACTCGGCCCAATTCAACAACAACAACAACAGCAACCCGAGAATGGAACTCGGCCACAATATCAATAACAATACCAACAATCTTACTAACAACATCCCATTCATATTCAATTCAATTCATATACTACTTTCAAGTTAACATCGATATTCACATATTCATTAACTTCGACCACATCCTTTATTCTTCATCACATAGTCCCTGACGACAATCACGTTACATCAATTTACACTAACTTACCAAAACACCTATTTCTACCACAATCTCTCTTTACATGTCTTCATGCATTTTTACTCATTTATATACATTCCAACAACAACAACATATTTTTCTCTTTTAAATTCAATCACCATAACCCAACTCTCGATCCTCCAAACCATTTAATTCTTATTTTACATTATAGAATCTTCCATAACAACAATTACCACTCTAAGTAAAATCAATTTATCACACCTTTCCATTAACTACACCATTCGGCCAACACACACATATGCCTATCTTTCATGAATTCTCCATCCATTTCTATACATTGCAACCACAACCAACACACAACATGAAACCAAGTCAATCTTCCATGCAACACAACACACACATACACGGCTCAATCACACATACACCATGCACACGGCCACTACTATACAACATTCATATTTCCATGATTTTCACCCATTTCCACACTATAATACTCACAACCATGCATAACACATGAAATAAGATTGGATACATACCTTTTTCCTTCAACTTCTTCACTTAACTAGAATTGGTAAATCATCCAAATAAATGCTTGGCTTGCTCCAACAACCACTCCATGTTTTTAAGGACCTTCTATTTGGTAGTAAAGGTGAAAGAAAATAATTTTTGGACCATGTTAGATAGCCCTCCAAGTTCGGCCAACCATGGCCGAACCTCTCCCTTCTCCCTCTTTTTTTTTTTTTTGTTCTTTCTTTCTTGTCTCTCCAATTGGAGTGATGAATAATTCATCCACTCATATATATATATATAAGACTTATGAGCATGTGAGGGGCACATGCCTCCTCCTCCATTCCCTTTTTCTAGACTTTTCTTCTTTTTTCTACAATTTTCTCAAATTAAAAGATGACCAATGTCTTGCCTTACAAGCCTTATCCATATATATATATATAATCACATGGCCCCTTTTATTCATTTAATTACACAATTTGACCCCTTCATGGGCCTTGGCCCAACCGGCCACCTTTGGCCATTTTCCAAGCCCAACCATTTTTTTTTTCTTTCTAGCCCACTTGCTTAGGTTGGTATTTTACAATTCATGAAATAAATTTCGAAATTTCAATTTTGCCCTTAACCTTTCTCATTATTTCCATACTACCAACGTCCGTAAATAATGCTCATAACCTACTAATGCATTAGAATAAATCTTGAAACATAGCCTCGTCCTTACTTCTCACCATTATCTCGGACTATCCAAATGTGCAAAAATGCGAGGTGTAACATCTTTCCCCCCTTTTGGAACATTCGTCCTCGAATGTTCAACTAGTCTTACAGGGTCGCATAAGCACCTCGGGGGAGCTCCCTTTTCAAAACTATTTCCATCCTTCATATTAGTTCTTAAACTATCCAACGCCGTTCTCTTTGTCATACTCTTTCTCTCTATATACGTCCATTTTCTGGCGTCGCACTACTCAAAGTTTGTGCGAACTTCTCATATTACCTTAAACATTATTCGGACTTCTATTCACTCATTGTCGGTTTCCCCTGACCTTACTAATTCACTTCAGTAAAGGGTCCCCTTAGCAGCTTAAGCGTTCATGTCCAATACACTACCGTATCAACCGCCTTTATCTCATCCTTACATTTCTCTCACCTGCTTCCCCCCTTTTGGGGCGCACCTATACCATTATCCATTTATACTTCGTCTCATATCCTCATTCCCAATCTCAATCTATAGTGGAATAATAACAGCTTACTTTGCAACACTTGTACCATTTACTCTTGCTATCACTCGAACTTCGGTACCCTTACTCGATTAATGCCTTTGTACCGTAACTTCGGTTATTGGGATCCACATGTCCACCGGTACCATCATATTTGGGATATCCTACACCTTCACACATACATATATTCAATTACTACTAACTAGCCCACAGAATACGTCCAAACGCTGTTCAAGCCTATCCTATTTCTAGGGCTGTGACGTACTTCCTGTCTCTTCGCCAAGCAAGTCTGCCTCGTCCTACGCGTCTTCTTATGGTCTCCAACTATTCCATATACTCTAGCTTTCCTTAGACTACCCTAGCTTTTCATTTGTCTCTTATGTCTCAGTTTATGACATTTCTTGCCAACTTCCCAGGGGGTCACCCATCCTGAAATTGCTCCCACCTGAGCACGCTTAACCCCGAAACTTTCTTTGGAATTCGGTGCCTCAATGCCGATATTTTCGCGTCCGCTTTTTCACATGGCCTTTACTACTCGGTCTGAAGCCAATCAAAACTTTACAACTTCCGAGACATTTTCGTAACACGTCCTTTCTTCTACAATGACCGTTTTACCCTTTTTAGTTCCTAATGTTCACCTTCCACCCATATGTATGACTATTTCCTGTCCGGCGCCCAGCTCCACGTAACAGAACAATTACATCATCCAATCTCACCTCTTTTGACTTCCATATCATCCTTCGCCTTTCTTCGCCGATACTGGGCGCCTGCGGAAATCAACGATTAATAGAAGGAGTCTTATTTCCTATGTCTTGGCTCTATCGCACGATCTAATGACAGAAAGAAGGTCAACCATTCCTAGATGCCCCGCAGCCTCCTGTCTATAGATGTGGCCGGCTTCACACCCATAAACAGGACTCTACCGGACACGACTTTGCAGACAACCCTTGGACCGACCTGCTCTGATACCACTTTGTCACACCCCGATCTCACTAGGGTGTGATGGGCACCCGACCCCGTAACCGGAGCCGAGCGAACCCGCTGACTCCTACTACGTACTAAATTTTTTTTTGAATCTCTAAGTCAAGTATACATAATAAACCATACTGAGACATACTTTTCTTTGCTCTTGAATTAAATAAAATATGTAACTGTACAAAACTCGTATCGTACTACGGCCCGACTCCGAAACCCACGACTCGTACGCAAAGTCTCTAACTTCGACTCGGACATCGTAGCGTAGTATGCGACTCGGCGACACTCCGGAACAAATGGAGTTTGCCAACCTCGGCCGGAACATCGTCTATCCCGGCTTCTATCCGTCCGGGTGTGTACACGCGGCATGAAACGCGGCCCCGAAGAAGAGGGGTCAGTACGAACAATGTACTGAGTATGTAAGGCATAAATGATAACATAATTAAATAGACAGGACATGGATAGCATATAATAAGAAGACATGGGAAATAAGAGGAAAAGAATCTGACTATAACTGCTTGCCTCTCGAGGCGGAACTATGCGTGCTCACCTTTGCCTTTACATACATACGTACTTAGTTTGTTGTCTACATCACATAAGGCATCATAGCCTGTCTGAATCGTTAGTCCGCGTCCGGGACAACATTAACCGATATGGGATTTGCCTGAACCAATGCGGGATTAGCCTAGACCAATGCGGGATTAGCCTAAACCAGTGCGGGATTAGCCTAAACCAATGTGGGGTTTTGCCTCATCATTGGGTTTGCCCCACCACTGGGTTTGCCCCACCATTGGGTTTGCCCCACCATTGGGTTGGCCCCACCATCGGCTCCGTGACGCCTCATCTTGAACGAACAATTTATCATAAGGCGAGACTATCATCGGAAAATTAACATTAAAAGAAAACATAGACATTATAAACGAAAAACACGGAATAGGATCATAAGGCATTGTTTCATATACTTCTTCCCGTATCTAGCATTATCTTTATCATCATAGAACCATAGTCGTCGTTTTCGTCCTTAAGACCTTTATTATTGTGAAGCTTGGTTTTGAAGAAAAATAAACATTTTAGAAAACACTTGTAAACTTTTAGTAAGGAAAATCATGCATTGGGGTCAAGGGTTTAGTTAAAACAACTATTATTTTATGGTCGGAATGATAACCAAGAACTTTCACTGACTATAGTACGGAAATAAGCCTAGTGGGACAATAGGAGGGAATTCGGGAATAGTGGGCCCACCTCGGATCAAATGAGGTGGCGTACACAGTTTACGTATAATACGTTTCATGACAATACTTATGGAAGGTTTATGGTAATCGGGTCCTAATCATGCAAGTTCTAAGTGTTTGGACCTTTCTTTCAACCATTCATGAACATTTACTTCAATCTTACTGAATGAATAGTAACTAATTTCAACCTCGGATTTCTAGGATTAGAATAGTCCCCGAGACACGTTTTCAAGCCTAATACATCTAAGACATGCCAAAGAAGGAAAGTAAGACCTTACATACCTCTTTCCGCTCCTTCTGCTACTCCAAATCCAAGTTGCAAATCCGCCAAAATCTACAATTTGGTCATGTTTACCAAACCTTAATTAGAGGCATTTAGAAGTAAATTCTCAAGGTAGCACTCGTCTACCAAAATTTCGGCAGCATTTCCCCTGTAAATGCGCCATCCCCGAGATTCTAACTCGGCCCAATTCAACAACAACAACAACAACAACCCGAGAATGGAACTCGGCCACAATATCAATAACAATACCAACAATCTTGCTAACAACATCCCATTCATATTCAATTCAATTCATATACTACTTCCAAGTTAACATCGATATTCACATATTCATTAACTTCGACCACATCCTTTATTCTTCATCACATAGTCCTTGACGACAATCACGTTACATCAATTTACACTAACTTACCAAAACACCTATTTCTACCACAATCTCTCTTTACATGCCTTCATGCATTTTTACTCATTTATATACATTCCAACAACAACAACATATTTTTTTCTCTTTTAGATTCAATCACCATAACCCAACTCTCGATCCTCCAAACCATTTAATTCTTATTTTACATTATAGAATCTTCCATAACAACAATTACCACTCTAAGTAAAATCAATTTATCACACCTTTCCATTAACTACACCATTCGGCCAACACACACATATGCCTATCTTTCATGAATTCTCCATCCATTTCTATACATTGCAACCACAACCAACACACAACATGAAACCAAGTCAATCTTCCATGCAACACAACACACACATACACGGCTCAATCACACATACACCATGCACACGGCCACTACTATACAACATTCATATTTCCATGATTTTCACCCATTTCCACACTATAATACTCACAACCATGCATAACACATGAAATAAGATTGGATACATACCTTTTTCCTTCAACTTCTTCACTTAACTAGAATTGGTAAATCATCCAAATAAATGCTTGGCTTGCTCCAACAACCACTCCATGTTGTTAAGGACCTTCTATTTGGTAGTAAAGGTGAAAGAAAATAATTTTTGGACCATGTTAGATAGCCCTCCAAGTTCGGCCAACCATGGCCGAACCTCTCCCTTCTCCCTCTTTTTTTTTTTTTTTGTTCTTTCTTTCTTGTCTCTCCAATTGGAGTGATGAATAATTCATCCACTCATATATATATATAAGACTTATGAGCATGTGAGGGGCACATGCCTCCTCCTCCATTCCCTTTTTCTAGACTTTTCTTCTTTTTTCTACAATTTTCTCAAATTAAAAGATGACCAATGTCTTGCCTTACAAGCCTTATCCATATATATATATATATAATCACATGGCCCCTTTTATTCATTTAATTACACAATTTTACCCCTTCATGGGCCTTGGCCCAACTTGGCCACCTTTGGCCATTTTCCAAGCCCAACATTTTTTTTTTCTTTCTAGCCCACTTGCTTAGGTTGGTATTTTACAATTCATGAAATAAATTTCGCAATTTCAATTTTGCCCTTAACCTTTCTCATTATTTCCATACTACCAACGTCCGTAAATAATGCTCATAACCTATTAATGCATTAGAATAAATCTTGGAACATAGCCTCGTCCTTACTTCTCACCAACGAGTAGGAGGTCGCTCGATGATAAGGGTCTTTCCCCTCTTTATGATGATTATATGGTTACCCTTGTAGGGATTTTATTTTCAAATAGTTTCTTTGGTTTATTGGACAATTTACTTTTTTTTTCGGTATTTGGTTTGTGGGTTGTAACTTGATGAATTTCGCCCTGGTAGGGCTTTTGTTTTATCTGGTTGTGTTTGTGAACTGCCGTGTTTCTTGAATTATTTACGATTGAATAGGTTGGAAGAAAAAAATTAAGGCCTCTGGTTCACTATCTCTGATTCACTGCTAGGATAGTCGTACTTCCGCTATAGTAGTAACACTACAGCGACCAAGGCTGTGCGGGAACGGTCAAGTAAGAATTGAGGGGTCCGCTATTGTCACAACCCATGCCGGTGAGTCGTGACGGATGCCCGACCTCTATTGACCAGACACCCGTACACTTGCTTATCTATCACATACTAACAGGGTGGCCTATATTTGACTCGTAACTGAACTATGCTGATTCATACAAGGACAACACCAAGAACTATGCATCAAGAACTATCAACCATCTGTGCATATAGATATATATATGTATATATACTGAAAAGAACATCAAAGGCAAGCCGACCAGGTCGCTACATATGCTATACATAAAAGAATGGGAGCTGATAAGGCTACATCACATGCCGACCATTTTCAAATGTCTACAACCTCTAATAAAGTATAGAGCTGTAGAAAGGACGGGACAGGGCCCCGTCATACCCATATATACATATATGTCAAAAATAGCATACCAAAATGAACCGCTGAGTGGAAGTCCTACTGAGCTGGACCGCCTGTCTGTCTACCTGAACCTGCGAGCATGGACGTAGCCCCCCCGAGCAATAGGGGAGTCAGTACGGATAATGTACCGAGTATGTAAGACATCAGAACAATAAGTACATAAGATCATGAAAGACATCTGAAACATGAAAGCAAATCTCAATATCTGAATGCATCTGTGGCTAAACATCTGGGAACATCTATATAACTTTGTATAACATGAAAGTGCCTCTGGGGGCGTATGATATGCATAGGTCATAATATAACTGTTAGTGCTAAGGAACATACAGCCCGATCTATATATATGTTAGTGGTGAGGAACGTACAACCTGATCTATATATCATATCCCATCGGCCTCTCTACTGCCATCATCATCATCATCATCATCACTGTACACCAGCTGATCAGGTGGTAATGCATACATGATGCCTATCCCTTTCCCCATACCCTATGTACATATAATATACGCGTATATGACGCCTTCTGGTCATGGGTCAATATGCATATGTATAATGAATGCAATGCATAATTACAATGAGTAACTAGAACTCTCGGAGTGACATAAGGTCGTACTACCTTCGATAGACATCTTTTGAGCTAACATCATCAATATACAAAGTCTCAGGACCCAAGAACAGAAGGAACAATCACAAAAGGGTATAGGGTCATCAAAGACTAAAGTACTCCTAATGCTTCTAAGAGTAGAGTAATATGGAAGCTCGTTCATTCGTTCGTTTGTTCATATTATAAAGATCATGCCAAAATGAAAGAAGGGACAGCCTTAACATACCTTGAAATGTATCTAATCGTCCAACGTCTACTTCTCGAACTCGCAAGTCTACAATCAAGACAAAATATGCCACAATTAGACCATTTACGTCACTTACCATCTAATTCAACTATGAAAGGAACTTAACAAATTTCGAACATCATCTCCTTTGTAAACTTAACAATCCCTCAATTTCCAATTCAACCCAAACACCAACAAAAACTTCAACCACAACAATAACATCATATGACAACATAAACAAGCAAGAATCTCCCCAAAAATCTAATCAAAATCAACCCACAAGGCAACCATATCAACAAACTAGTTCATGCCTTCACAGCCTCATCTCCTTCACCTTAAATCACTAAAACTCTTGACAATTAACTCAAAAACAAAATAAGAACCATATGGATACCTTGAAGGAACTAGAATTCCAAGAATCCAACTTCAACTCTAATTCCTAAGCTCAACAACTCCAATAGAACCCTAGAAACAACTTTCCCTTCACTAGCTCGGGTTCACGGGGCTCGGATCTTGCTAACACTTCACTAATTTGATGGAAAATGTTGAGAGGAAATATCATAGGGTTTTCTCTGATTTGGGGAATGAAAATAATGAATTAAAACGTGAAGCTACATACATATAGGTGGAACTAGAAAGTTCCAGCGATGCGGGTTGACGGGTGGGTTGACGGCTCGTCGACGTGCTCCATCGATCTGCCAGCTGAAAGTTCAGAGGCGGTGGCTTGTCGATGGCATACAACGACGGCTGGTTGACGTGTCGACGACCCGTCAAAGGCGACTGGTTCTGCAGGTTTTTCCTGAGTCATTCCAACTCGCTTCGATTCAATCAGTTTAACTTCTAATCCTATCGTATTGCAAAGAACATATACTAATACTTCGGTACCTGCGAGGTAAGGTACTTAATATCTCTAAAACTTGATGCGGATATCCATACTAAGGGTATAAACCACTAGGAAGCCATGGAATTTCTTACAACGAAAATGAGAGGCGTAACAGCTATAGCAGATGCATCTCTGCTGTAGCGTTCCCGCTATGGCAGACAGACTACCGCTAGTGTGATGTTTCGACAATTGTACTCTTCACCCCAGGGGTCCTCCCTTCGCGGGCGCGGTATCGCTGGCCCGGTAAATCTGCTGCTGTGGTGTTCCTATCTGACCAGTGGCATCTCTTGATGTCTACTCACTTACACTGTCATAGGAAATTTCATTGACTCATTTTTTCGGACTCGGAACAGACCAAACCATGACATGCACTTGCACACTTAGATACCAATTGGAATCGCCTAAATACCAATTGGACACATCGAGATACCAATTTGACCGAAGTGGCACGATAGGAAGAAAAGAAGGGAAGTTTCCTAAATGCCCTATAGTCTCTCGTGGATGGGCTCAGACATCTATGTACCATTTCATGAGACTCTACTAGACATTGCTCTTGTACTTGTGAGATAGGTAACCTAGCCTCTGATCCCAACTTGTCACAACCCATTTTAGGGTCACGCGGGCACCTACTATTCCTACCTCGGTAGGCGAACCCTCAAACACAAACGTACTCATTCCCAATAAGAAAACAAGATTCATTCAATATTTAAGTCATAAACATAATCATAAGTTGAATTAACTCTTTTATAAATGAGCGAAAAATTACTAAAGTAGCTTATACATCACAACCTTCCCAAAACCTAGTCTAGACTAGTACAAGAGCGACTAAGATTTGAAGGTCCAATATTCAAAGTAGATAAACAAAATTCAACCTCCATCCAAGGATAAAGATAATGGAGGTCTTCAATATAAGCACCATACATCTTCCGAAAACTCTCGAACCACGCTATCAACCTGTAAGACTCTACACCTAGAATGGGATGTAGCAAGAGTAGTACAAGAAAAACACTAGTACAGGTAAGTATCATAGGCCGACAATGAATAGAAAATCTTAAAGGCAACAGGCAATAAAAAATAATCATGGTACGCAACAAATAGGCAAAGATCACAAGGAACATATATATTCCACTCATATTCTAACCACAACATAACTACTGAGCATCTCTAATACCTCCCGATACGTCTACTCACTGGCAACACTCTATCTACATGAACCATGATAAGACAAGATAGATCCACCGCAGCCCCAACCAAGGTCGAGTCTAACCGCGACAACACCTGTATACTAGCCTCGTTTATTCTTGAGCCATTACTCAACAACAACTATGAAAGGGCACAACAGGTCACACTTTCTTACTATCAAATTAGTGCTAAGCCCTAGCCCGAACCTGGTCCACCGACTGCTTACTCACTAACCACCATAATAGTCGCTCTGGCATGAACGATAATACAAGATAAAGAATGACGACACCTATCCCAATCTCCCTTCCGACTATCTATCCATCATTTAAACCACTCAAACAAATAATACAATAATACACAGGGTTACTGATGATCGATAACAAACCAAATGTATCAACAAGAGGCTATAATGTGTATGTAAATGCGATACAATGTAGTGATAACACATGCTCCAGAGGGACAATGTCCACCTCTCGACAGTCATGACCCATGGCGGACCGCTAAATCCATGTACCGTCATTCCATATCACACAGCCTAGAATAACTCATCAATCTCCTCGCTAGCCATTCCATATCACATTGCATAGAGATGGCTACGAAATATAATAATGTCGCATGAATCATACTTACCTTCGTCATCACCATCTTCCAATATCAAGACACAACAAATATATCATGCATATAAGAGAGTATTTCATCCAATGGGAATATCCAAAGAACATATGTATTCCTGCCAATTCACGCAAGGACAGCCAACATAGTATAAGTAACACATGAATCCTTTCCTTCCGACTAGTCTCCCATAATACATGGAACCACAAATTTACACTAAGAAGTCAAGTATAACCTAGAGTCTCTAACAGGCCACAAGCCCAAACACATAAGCCACACAATTGTACCAATCTAAGAATTTCATCCCAAACTTCTTGTCCAAAGACCTAGTCATGATTTCTCCATTATTGTCTATTGCAAAATTATGAAATACTAATCGGAGTCTAGACAAGTAAGCCGTAACCTACCTCAAGGCCGAACTGTGGTGCGAACATCCATTTGGACTCCATCTTCCATCTTCGTAGAGAACATAGTTTCGAATAGCCTAGGAAGGGTAGTAATTTGAGTAAGTAAAGGTCAGGGGCAATTATTCTTCACAAGGGTGTCACGACCCAACCGGAGGGCCATGACGGGCACCCGGAGCTAACCCAACCCGGCACCTCTCATCGTGCATTCACATTCATATTTAGGTGAGTCACATGGCTTATTAACAAACTCTATGCCTCAATAATACCATTTCCAACCGCTAAATCACTTTTATATCAATGTCAACAACTATGCCCATATACATATACATAAGTCGACGAGGCTAACAAAGTGATATACAAAATATGAGCCCACAAGGCTAAGAGACTTCTAACTGTACACAACTGTCTACGAGCCTCTAGAAAGAGTGTGTGACATTATATAGACGGGACAGGGCCCCACCATGCCCATATATACACAAAAGAATAGTACCAGATGTACCGTAGCTCCGCATCAAATAACTCTCCTCAAGCAATCTCTGGATAAGCAGCCTAAGGATCAAGTCTATCTCCCTGTCCACCTGCGTGCAAGACGTAGTGTCCACAAACAAAATGACGTCAGTACGTATAATATATACGAGTATGTAAAGCATAATCAATAACATAATAAAAGCATGAATGATAACATTAGAAAGAAGAGTCATGGGGTGATAGAGCCATTTATACCTCTAGCGACGTTCATCATATTCGCTTACCCTTTTTCTAATGGGAACCTTCTATTACATACACTTATACATATAGTAGTATCATACCCCACCATAGAGGTTCGGTGTCTTACGTACCCGACCATAAAAAGGTTCGGTGTTATACATACCTGGCCCTACCAAGGCTCAGTGTTATCCATACCCAACTGCAGTGGTGCACGCACGATAGATATCATACCCGGCCATATAAGCTTGGTGTTCTTAATAGTCATACTTAGATATATATAGGATGGGACCAATAGTGTCATGAGAATATCAAGAACTGTGAGCTTTAATGATTTTAGGAAATGAAGTCATCATGGAAGACGTTATGGGATTCATGTGAATGTATACGACAAATGGGAACATGCCTTAAGAAGAAGGGTTAGCCTTACATACCTCTTTGTCTTCTTAACTATCTAACGTTCACTGCCAAGGCTTGAGAAATCTACATTTAAAAGGATTCATGCCATGGTTAAGTCTTAAAGACACTATTGAATTTAAACTAGAACAACTCACGAGCTAACAAAAATTGGGCAACATTTTTCTTATTTAATCGACTTCCACCATATTGCAAAACAACCCCCAAACAACCATAATAGCATCCAAAATATCATACTCAAGTAGTCATATTCAATTTAAGTCTCAAAGTTCGTTCTCATATTCAACTTACATCAACAACTTCACATCCACCCGTTGCACAATTTTATACAACACTTCCTTGTCAGCATTAATATCCTTCATAGAAAGATTATATCCATAGCATACTAAGAATCATGACTCAAGTTAGTTTACTACTCACAACCATCATGAAATCTACATTTAGACCTCATCTTCTACTTTCTCTTTTCACCCAAGTTATTCAACAACTAAGCATTCTTAACAACATGAAATAAGCATGAAGACTAACCTTTTACCTCATAAAAATGAGCTTTGGAGCAAGTTATCAACTTGTATGAAAACCCTAGCTTCAATATCCAAGGAATTCTTGAAGTCTACTAACCCTAGCAAGTCTTCCAACACATGGATATCTTGATTCTTACTATTTGATCTTTGATTTCTCTTGGGTTTGAGTGGAATATGCTTGAGAGAAGGTTCTAGAGCTTTTAAGGGTTTGGGAGAAGTGGGAAATGAAAAATATGAGCTTGGGTCATATATATATAAAAAAGGAAAAAATATGGAAAAGTGATCCGACTTGGTTATACGGACACTTATATGGTCCATATAGCTTTATACGGTCCGTATAAGTGACCGTATAATCCCACCAGGGATTGGCCTTCTCTGGAAAGGTTATATGGACCCTTATATGGACCGTATAAAGTTATACGGACCGTATAAGTGGTCGTATAACTCAACTTTTCCAAAGTTGTTCTCGTTGATTCGTTCGACTTCCAATCCTTATGAAACCTTATTAACACTTACATAACACATCATTGACCATATAAGAGGCCACATAGAAGCCCCTCAAAACATTACAAAATAAATATTAGCTCAATTATAGCAAAAACCTTTCCAAACATGACTTACATCTCACGTCCTTCAACGAACTTAATTTCACATATTCATATGACTTCAAAATCCTATGGTACACACTTTAAGCTATCTATTACTTTCCTTAATCTCGTAAGGACTTTTTATTCACCTTAAGCTCGCATTAGTCTACTCGCAAGGCAACAATCCAAAATCTCCGAGATGTAACAAAGGGTAACACCGGAATTCTTTGAATAGTACTCCTAAATCTACAATTCTTGCTAATTAACCCCTTTTCTATAGAAATCATAGTTAAGTTTTAGGTAAAGCTAGCATTTTTGGTTCATACCTTAATTATCAAGACTAACCCATTTAAGAATAAGAAGATTTAACTCTTAGAAACATAGTCATTAATCTAATCTAAAAAATAAACAATCTTTTCTTCCCATAAGGATGCTATACTAGGTTAAGAATACCCATTAGCTATTTTAGGTCCTTTAAGAAAATTCGGGGAAACCTTTTCTTAATACTAACATTTCAAGGCTATGAGGGAAATTGGAGGAAGAATTTAAGGAAGATGAAATGGGTGATAAGAGAAGGTTACCTTTCCAAGAAATTAAGTCTCTAGAGCTGGAAAGCTCTCATGTGGCGGCTACATAGTTTGGAAATGAGGAATTTAAGGTCAAGTCCTGAAATGGGGCTTTAAATAGAGTCAAAATTGGTCATCGATCGCTGGGGCGGTCAAAGTATAGCTATAGCGGTACCGCTTCGATAGTATTCATACCGCTGGGGCGGTCTTTTGAGATTTGCATACCTCTGCTACGGCGGAGCATTTTCCGCTATGGCGTGACCACTATGGCGGTCAGCCAACCGCTAAGGCAATTACCTGTGACCCAGTGGACCAAATCTGATATTTTAACTTCTTTTCTTGCGTTGGGTCTGATTTGGCTAAGGTTTTTTACCAAGTACGCGTAACGAATCGCACATGCTTTGGGTGCCAAGGCCGTAAATTTTTTGAAATTACGGTACTATAATCTTAACCGCCAAGTCTTTACTATAAACTGCAAATCCTAGTTGCAGTAGGACTTAAGCTGAAACATGTTCATGAACATATTTCATCCACCTGGTTTACCCGCCTCTGAATCTCTGCACTGTCTGAGATGGCCCATTCACGAACTTGTTTTATCATCCCCTTCTCGTTCATTCCTCCGACTCTATCTTGAGCCTGTTTTGTGATGGATAATGGAACATGTTGACAGACTTGTTTCATAGCATCATACTAATCTCTATTTGTGTATTTCTTCACTTAGATTTATTCATTGCTGGAATAAATCATGTCTTCAGCCTTATTGATTCGATTCAACTCGGGAAAGTATGAAAACAACAACAAATAAGTGGAAATTAAGATAGAAGAAATAGGAGATGAGAATAGAAGAAAGAATGAATCAATTGAACTAACTATTGTGACGAATCAACATTGGATTGGTTACCAACACCTATTAATCAACAAACAACTATATGAACCAATCCAAGGGGGAAGGGAGCTTGAACTTATATATGGAAATCTAATCCAAGATTATCCAAGAGAGGCTCAAATTAAAGAGTTAAGGGAATCCATCCACTAATGACTAATCACTAACCTAAGCTCCATAAAAGGAGAAAATACACTCATAAGAGTTTCATCAGTCTCAAAACTAAGTAATCAAATGAAAAGTCTAGCATTTATAATTAAGGCTAGAACTAGGGTTATTACAAGAATACCCTTAATGAAATAAGAGCCTTCTTTCTTATCTTCCAAAGCTTGATGACTTGCCTTTGAAAACTTGCCTTTTTGTACAAATAACCCTTCTTCCATGCTATCTCCCATAGCTTGATCATCTTCACATATGAGTCTTCAAAGGCCTTCAAAGGCTCAACCTCTATCATCAAGGAGCGTGTGGTGTGAAGATACACACTCGAGACCTATTGAAGCACCTCAAATATGGTGAATGTGCTCCATGGACCATCATTGGATTGAGGACGAGCTTCACCATGAATCCTAGCCCTCATAATCACCCTTGAGCCATCCGGTATCGTATCACATGTCTAGCCGTATGACTTTGATCATGTTCTTGCTATATGTTGAAACATGTTTGCAGGCCTAGTTCATGTGCTTTGTTTGCAACTCTCTTTATTCGAACAACATATTTCTGAGTCATCTTCACCTTTTATCCTCATGATATCTTCTCTTCTGATTCATTCATCAACTGCACCTGATGACTCTTTGAGATAGAATATGTTTTCATGCTTGTTCTATTCTTTAATGAATTGCTCTGTCCTTTGAGTCTTCTTTATCTCCCTTGCTCTGCATCTGGCTTGTGATAGATCATGTATTTAGCCCTGATTAATTCATCCTGTGCGTTCTTGCTTTTCCCACATGTGTCTAAATTGGTTCACAGGCTTTTGTTCAGTTTGTCAATCATCAAAACTCAGACGTGCTAGTTCCTACAAATTTTTCCTTTTTGATGATGACAAGCCTTATGTTCTTCACTCCGCTGTGTAACCTGTTCCAACAACTCATTTCCTAAAATTTTAAGCACTAATAAGATTGAACCAGGTTAGATTACATAGACCACAGTACATCTTCCCATTTTGGCATCATTAAAAATTTACTAAAGAATAGTTTAGCTTCAATTGAATTTTTCAATACTAAACTCATGGCCCTTTGGGACTATCACAAATACACATGACATAATTGCTATCTCAAATTAGAATATGTTCATCACAGAATCAGCATAGAGATGTATAAAAGCAAGACTGTATCCATTATCAATGAAAGAGAACACAATCAGAGTCATGTAAATAAACATATAGACTAATTAGACAAGAATTGACATTCAAAATAGTTCTAAGAGTGAAACACTGGTGTTAACTAAGGAATCCTAGGAGGATGGTTTGGAGTTAGAGGAGGGTTCTATAGCAAAAACGGCGACTAATTTATGGATATACTCAGTGTTGTCTGTCTTCTCCTTATCTAGTGCTAATTGTAGACTCATGATCTGAGTATTCAGAGCTTCTTGCTCGCATTTATACTTGGCCTGTAACATACCTAATTCATAGTGGTGCTTTTCCTTCGATGTAATGATCTCTGCCTCCTTTACTGCTGGTCCCTTAAGATTTGAAGTTCCTCACCATCGTCTTCGACTGGAACTGGTTGATCAACCTGTTCCACAGTCCCAATAGCATACTTCACCGTCTGATACTGCCATAATTTGATGGGAATTTTAAAATAATCAAAAACGTCAGCTAACCAGAACCCATATGCCAGTCCATGACCTCTAAACTCCTGAAGTGTGATCCTACACATGTCTTTGAAGCATAAGACTAGGCAAATTTATTTGGAGCCTAGTATCAAGAAGCTCCATGAGTGCCATATCTAAATAACTTGCCCTTCCCCTTCCTTTTTTCCTTGGCACAATTATACAATGAACAACTTCAAAATATAGTCGATAAAGTCTAGGCATCTCCTTTTGATACCCTCTTGTGTTGCTTGGCAACTGGGTTGTTTGAGAGCTTCCTAGTTATATCCATAACATTTTCCATTCCTTGAAGTGATGGCCATTCGTTCTTAGCATACCTTGCCCATCCCTCATGGGGTACATGCAGAATTTCTCCCAACTTTTGAGCATTCAACACTATTTTAACTCCCATTACATTGCTGATGAGTTCCTCTCCATAAATGGTGGCATTGACATAAAACTCGATAGAAAATCCTTCTCTTTTCATGTTTTGGAAGAAACAAGTTACTCCACCCTTTGTACTCAATACTTTCCAGCAGTGCATCCATTTCAGGTCCCCATGACCTGTGACTACTCTTCCTCTCAATACTCACAGTCGTTTGATCATCGATGTTGTATACTTCATTGGATGTTTCAAGTCCTCAGAGTCATAGTAATTTTCAATGTCCTTAAAGTCCTGATCTTCTGAGTCAGACGATTCCTTCTCATTGTTTTTAGTTGACACATCCCTTTGCTTAACCTGAGTTTTCTTCTTTGTTGTGGTAGACTTTTCAACCCATTTCTTTGTTGTAGTTGGTATGGATCTTGGAGTTTCTACCCCTTGCCTTTCCTTATTCTCTCCTTCTCTGTAGTTTCGGTCTCTTTTGATGACTCAGTCATGGTTGTTGAAACAAGCTTAGTGTGCCTTGTTCTTGATGTAGTGCTTCTTGTGCTTTCCTGTATTGTCTTTGTCAGTTCTTCCTCAGCCTTCCTCTTCTGCCTCCTGGTATGTGGGGTTCTTCGTTTTGCTGAGGAGCCTCTTCCCTCAACTCCTTCATTATCTGGCTTTAGAACACGATTACCTGATGCCTTTCTAAGCCTAGATCTGACCTTCCTTCCCACAAACTTAGTAGTGAGTACCTCATCCTCATCATTGTTTTCTTTCTCAGTGTGTCACGACCCGACCGAAGGGCCGCGACGGGCACCCGGTGCTATCCCACCCGGGCACCTCTTCACATACTTTCACATCATATCTAGGTGAGCCACATAGCTAAATCATGCTTTTCATTCATCATCATTCTAATCTCATTGGGCAACAACACATCTATATCATCACTAACATCTATGCCCATATAAATGTACATAAGCCGACAAGGCTATCAAAATAATATCCCAAAATATAGGCCGACAAGGCTAACATATCTGGCCATATACACAATGTCTACAAGCCTCTAGATAGAGTATGTCATAACATATGGGCGGGACAGGACCCCGCTGTGCCCATAAATATGTACACAAAAGAATCTATACCAAAAGCTGCAGCTCCGAATGAAATGAAGCTCCGCTATGTAGTCCCAGAGAATATAGCTATGGATCAAGTCTGTTTCCCTGGCCACCTGCGGGCATGACGCAGCGTCCACAAACAAAAGGATGTCAGTACGAAGAATGTACTGGGTATGTAAAGCATGATCAATATCAATATGAGAGCATAATAGACAACATATGAAATAACATAGGATGGGAGAAAATAACATCATCGTCATAGCACTTACTTGCTTTCCATAGGGACGTTCCATTTCTATTGTGTATTCGTGTACATATATCCATATCCGTACTCATTTACCTTTCGTATCCACTTTCATCTTCGTATTCATATTTCCATTCATACTCATGTTCATATCATATATAGCCTTTACTTGGCATTTACATATACTTAGCATATTCGTACTCATATTGATGTCAAATACATAGCATTTATATAGCATACCCGACCATGAAGGTTCGGTGTTTCACATGCCCTACCAAGGCTCGGTGCCATGCACGGCCCTACCAAGGCTCGTGGTTATCCGTACCCAATCGCAACGGTGGTGCGCGCGCGTCGTCATATATATATATATATATATATATATATATATATATATATGTTCACTATATTCTACCCGGCCATATAAGGTCGGGGTTCATTAGCCACTCATGGGCACATATACATATAAGCTCATAATTATCTTTAGCCTTTTTACTATCGTCATTCATTACATTCTATCCTTAGAGGATTACTCGTCGTATAAGAAACTTAGTATAATCGTATCATTTGAGCATTATAAGCTTAGTAGCTTCTAGACATAGGATCATTGGAGAATATCATAAACTCGTAGAAGGATAAACATTTGGCCAAAGAACCATGCCTTATGAAAGAAGGGTTAGCCTTACATACCTTTCCGTTCAATTATTCTATCACTTGCACGTGCTTCTTCAATGCTCACGTTCTACCTTCATTAGAGTTATACTAACATTAGGAAATCGATGACTTAACATACATGACTAAATCTAGAGAAAATCGGACAGCATCTCCTTTATTTGTACAACTTCCTCCATATCATATATCAACTCCCAAACATCAATAATAACATTCACAATACCATCACAATAGCCTTTATTCAACTACATTATCCTTACTTCTTTATTCACTTCAATTCATCCATATTCATGGCCATATCACACCATTACGCTAATTCATATACAATGTCTATTCCATATTCTCAATATCATTTATAACATGGTCATAATCATAATGATTCAAGAATCATAACTCAATCCAACTATTTATTCAAAAGTGACACTATTTCCACATTCATATCCCATTTCTATATCCTTTTATATAATCCGAGTGTTTCAACTTCCAAATACTTTAAATAACATGTAGATGTCATAAAACTTACCTTAGAAGGTGTAGGATTGAACCTTGGAAGCAAATACCTCACTTGAGCAAAACCCTAGTTTTTCCTTCACTTGGATTCCTTGTTTTTGATGAACTTTAATGGGTTTTCTTACTTTGGATTCACTTGGTTTGATGATAAGAACCTTTGATTTCCCTTGGATTCTTGTTCATGAAATGTATGTAATGTTATAGAGACTTTAGAGAGAAGTGGGGAAGTGTTGGAATGAAATAATGAAGTTGGGATCACATTTATAAACTTGTAACATTTCAGCCCGTCGGGAGTTCCACGATCCCTTCCACGGTACGTGGAACATGGTGCTGTCCGTGGTTCTGGTCGTGGTTCACCACCAGCCAGCAACCATCTCTGCTGGTAGTTCCACGGACCCTTCCACGGTCCGTGGAACATGGTCGTGAAACTCACAGTTTCACCGAAGTTGTTCCCGTCGCTTCGTTTGATCTCCAATCCTTATGGAACCTTCTTAGCACTTGTTTATCACTTCATTAACAATATAAGGGGTGTTATAACTCTTCCCCAAAACATCATTAAGTTGTCATCAACTTGCTACTCATAAATCCTTTCCGATACTTATCGTATACATTGCCTTATCTTGGCAACTTTCTCGTCTAACATCGAATGTCTTTAAAATCTTATTTAGAATCATCAAATGCTATTTCTTACTTATGGAAACACCGTATACTTCGTACTCTTCATTAGCCTATTCACTGTGCATCAACTAAAATTTTTCCAAGGTGTAACATTCTTCCCCCCTTAAGAACATTCGTCCTTGAATGTTAAGCACTCGGGGATTCTACGAAAATTTCGCCAGAGTTTCCCCTATAATATGGCATTACCATCCTGTCATAACAACCTATAATAACAATGCCACAGGGCCACAACATAACAGCAATAGAATTTCGCCACACACGACCCAATGCATAAAAGGAAAACACACATACCTTATGATATTGATGTCTTATCTTGGCCCTCTTCCGGGGGCTGAAATAAGTGCGGATATTTGGATTTCATAATTTCTTCTGCTTCCCATGTCATCTCTTCTCGATTATTATTTCTCCACAGAATCTTAACTGAGGCCACTTCTTTGTTTCTAAGCCTCCGTACTTGCCTATCTAATATGGCAATATGTTTTTCATCATAAGCTAACTTTTCTGTCACTAGAACATCATTTACTGGGAAGATCCTAGTAGGATCTCCAACACATTTACGAAGCATCGAGACATGGAAAACTGGATGAACTGACTCCAAATCAGGAGGTAGATCTAATTCGTAAGACACTTTGCCTACCTTGCGCACAACTTCATAAGGCCCAATGTACCGGGGACTTAACTTCCCCTTTTTACCAAATCTCATAACGCCTTTCATTGGCGACACTTTCAAGAATACCAAGTCTTTAACTTGGAACTCTAAGTCCCTTCGACGATTATCCGCATAGGACTTTTGACGATTTCGGGCTGCTAACAACCGATCTTGTATGAGCTTAACTTTCTCTATGGCTTGCGTCGGACCAAGTCTGGCCCTATCAATTTAGTCTCTCCTGTTTCAAACCACCCAATTGGGGATCTACACTTTCGCCCATATAAAGCCTCATACGGTGCCATTTGGATGCTAGAATGGTAACTACTATTGTAAGCAAACTCAATGAGTGGCAAATGATCATCCCAATTACCTCCAAAATCTAACATACATGCTCGTAACATATCCTCTAGAGTCTTAATGGTACGTTCAGCTTGTCCATCAGTCTGTGGATAAAATGCCGTGCTAAGGCTCACATGAGTCCCTAAACCTTCTTGGAAGGACTTCCAGAAATTAGCTGTAAACTGAGTTCCTTTATCGGAGATAATAGATACTGGAACACCATGAAGTTGTACTATCTCTTTAACATAGAGCTTTGCATAATCTTCTGCCACATACGTCGTTCGACCGGGTAAGAAATGGTGACTTAGTGAGTCTATCCACAATCACCCATATGGAATCATACTTACGTCGAGAACGGGGTAAGCCTGTAATAAAGTCCATGTTAATTACTTCCCACTTTCAAGTTGGGATTTCTATAGCTTGCAACAATCCGCCCGGCTTTTGGTGCTCGATTTTCACTTGTTGACAATTGGGACATTGAGCTACAAATTTCGCTATGTCTTTCTTCATCCCATTCTACTAATACATGGATTTAAGATCATTATATATTTTCGTTGCTCCGGGGTGGATAGAATAACGGGAACAATGGGCTTCTCTCAATATTTGGTGGCGTAAACCTGCCACATTAGGAACGCATAGTGCGCCTCGACATCGGAGAACTCCGTCTCCGTAATCTCAAATAAGGACTCTCTCGAGGGAGTGTATCTCTGTCTTCTTGCACTAGCATGGGATCTTCGTATTGTCGTTCTTTCACTTCCACCACTAGCGACGAGGCCAGCCGAATTCGAATGGTAGTTCCCCTGCTACCTGAGTCCACTGCTCGAACTCCTAGGCCAGTTCTTGTTGGAGCTCACGAGTCATTTCTCTTTTCTCTGGTTGTACATCACACAAACTTCCCATAGACCTGCGGCTAAGAGCATCAGCCATAACATTTGCCTTTCCGGGGTGATATAGAATGTCAACATCATAATATTTTAGCAATTCCAACCATCGTTGTTGCCGCAAATTCAACTCTTCGCTTGAAGATATGCGAAGGCTCTTATGATACGTGTAAATATCTACATGAACACCATATAAATAATGTCTCCATATCTTTAATACATGAATCACCGCAGCCATTTCAAGATCATGGGTTGGATAATTCTTTTCATGTTTTCGTAATTGCCTTGAAGCATATGCGATCACCTTGCCATGTTGCATCAATACACAGCCTAGCCCAACGCTTGAAGCGTCGCAAGAAACAACATAACCTTCCAATCCCTCTGGAAGTGTCAGGACTGGTGCAGAAGTCAATCTATCTTTTAGCTCTTGGAAACTATGTTCACAAGCATCCGTCCATTGAAACTTACCGATTTTCGGGGTCGGCTTTGTGAGTGGTATTTGAAATAGAAGAAAAACCTTCAACAAACCTCGTAATAACCTGTTAAGCCCGGAAGCTACGAACCTCGGTAGGAGTTGTGGGCCTTGGCCAAGTCTTCCGGCCTCAATCTTTTGGCTATCTACCTGAATACTATCGGCTGAATAAATGTGCCCCAGAAATGTCACTGAGTTCAACCAAAACTCACACTTAGAAAAATTTTGCAAACAACTCCCGGGTTTGAAGAACTCTAAGGACAGTACACAAATGATCCGCATGTTCTGCCTCGGATCTAGAATACACCAAGATATCGTCGATGAATACAATCACGAACAAATCTGGGGAAAGGCTGAACACATCATTCATCGAATCCATAAATCTTGCATTAGTTAGCCCAAATGACATTACCCTAACTAAAATGGCCATATCTTGTTCTGAAGGCTGTCTTAGGGATATCTTTCTCCCTAACTCTCACTTGATGATACCCAGATCTCAAATCTATCTTGAAAAACCATTTGGCACCTTGTAATTGATCAAATAAGTCATCAATCCTCGTAAGAGGATACTTATTCTTAATCGTCACCTTATTCAATTGCTGATAGTCAATGCACATTCTCAAGGAGTTATCTTTCTTTCGGACAAACAATACGGGTGCTCCCCACGGGGATGAACTAGGCCTAATAAAGTCTTTCTCAAGCAAGTCTTTCAATTGCTCCTTCAACTCTTTCAATTCTGCGGGAGCCATTCTATAAGGAGGAATAGATATAGGCTTGGTGTCTGGCAACACATCAATAGCAAAATCAATCTCCCGCTCGGGGAAGGCCGGAAGCTCTTCCGGGAACACATCGGAAACTCATTCACTACGGAACCGACCGAAGAGTCGGCGGTTAGAACCTTCTACATTTTGAACCCGCACTAGATGATAAATGCAACCTTTTGTAATCATTTTCCTTGCCTTTAGATAGGAAATAAAACTACCCTTTGGTGACGTGTGGTATTTCCTTTCCACTTAAAAGCCGGTTCTCCGGAAATTGGAAACTAACCATTTTCATTCTACAATCAACATTGGCGTAGCAAGAAGCCAACCAATCCATGCCCATAATAACATCAAAATCCACCATTTTTAACTCATGCAAGTCAATCATAGTACGACGGTCACAAATCACAATTACACAATTTCTATATACTCGGCTAGCTATTACCGATTCACCAACGGGTATGGACACCTCAAAAGGTTTAATCGACTCCGGTTTGATTCTAAACCGACCCGCAATATACGAAGTAACATATGACAATGTGGAGCCAGGATCTATCAAAGTATATACATCATGAGAAAATACCGATAATATACCTGTGACCACATCAGGAGAAGACTCAAGATCTTGGTGTCCAGCCAACACATAAATACGGTGCTGAGGACCGCTAGAACTGGGGACTCTCCCCCTGCCTCTACCATGGCCGACTGGCGCATGTGAACCTGGCCCCATAGGGCGTATAGAAGATGAAGATCCGGCTATCGACCCTGAAGGCTGGGTCCTACCTCTGCCACCAACTGAGGGGCAATCACGTATAATATAGCCTGGCCGACCACATGTGTTATACCCCGCATTTTCGGAGTATGAGCGTGACATGTGCTTCCTCAAAATTGACAATCATGTTGTTGCTACGTAATTTAAACTCTCGTTGATAGTATCGTATCCCGTACTTTTGTACGCTGGATTATTCGTAAGTTGAAGTGGGGCCCACACATCGAGATTTTTTTTGGAACATCTGAAAAGTCACATGAATCGCATACGTGGAGTTAAACACAACTCATGAAGGACCCTTCGGCCAAATCAAAGTGGAAGCCCTCCAAACGAATATTTTTAAGAAAACGTTTTCGGGTGACCTGACTTTGAGGGCAAAAACGGTATTATAAGTTTGGAATTTGGGAAAACCCCCAGAAATACAAGTTGTAGATAATTGAATTAGCTTTCCAATGGTAGGTCGTGGGTCTACAGGTGACATCCGGATAAGGAGATATGAACGTTTTAAGGCAGAAGGGTCGAGTTGAACTGTTAAATCCGGCCCAACCCGAATCCAATTCGGGTCAGGCCCATTACCCATGCTTTTTAATTACAATTTTCGGTATCTCTCTCTAATTTTCAGACCAAGAGAACCTAGAAAACTCTAGAGAAAAAGATAGAGGAGATCCTAGAGAGAAAATCAATTTTTGACCAAAATCGAGCCCCGAATCCGAAGCCCATGAAGAGAAAAGTGTTCTACGTTGCGTTGCCTTCGATTTGAGCTAAAAATCAACTAAAGAGAAGAGGGTGGACGTGGTGGCTGCACACTTGAGGTAATATTAAGGTTCCTTTTCATTGCTAATAAGTTTATTTAAAGTTTTAACGGATTAGAACGGGAAAAATAGCGATATAAATTCGTCCGTTGGCATTGTGAATTATGGAATGAGATTTGAAGAGAATTTTGGATTAAAATAAATGTAGTTAACTTGTAGAATGTGGAGGATGTTGCTATTGATGTTGTTAGTATTAATTTCGACTTCGTTACGGAAATAAAAATTATGAAATAGTTATATCGCGAATTGGTTGGTTGGAAAATTTGGAAAATAATGTGTGGGCTATTCTATGGAATATTTTGGAGCTAGAAATATTATGAATAATTGTTGGTGTTGTAGTGATCCTTATGATGTAATGAAGGTTAAATGGTTTAAGTTGGCATTGAAATTGATTGTAGAAGACTATGTCATTTTAGTATGATTTTATAATATTATGGAAATGAAGTTGTTAAAGTGTGGATTGTTGTTGTTGATTATGAATTTGTAAGTAGAAAATGTATGGTGATGGTTTTGTTGCATATGTAGGAATTTTGGGTGGAATATGGAATTGATGGAATTGTTGAATATTGGATATATGACTTGGAATATTCTTGGCCTATGTTTGAATGATCTTAAATTAGTATATGAATATGGAAATGTTGATATTGATTTGAAAGCGTAAAGTTGGATTGGGAGTTGTTGTCTTATTTGGAAAAGGAGATAATTCATGTTAGAATGCGTTCAAATCGATCGTTGATGATTATTGTTATTGTTGTTTGGTATGGTTGTTGATATTTTGAGCCGAGTTAAATCTCGGGGATGTTGTATATATAGGGGAGATGCGCCCAAATTTTTATAGACAAGTATTGGTTAAGATTGAAATTTTAAGACTTGTGAATAGTCAATTGGTAAATGTGACCATTTGTAGGTTTTGGACGAAACGGGATTTGGATTTTGGCAAGCGTAAAGGACAAGAAAGGTATGTAAAGCTCTCCCATTCTTTCTTTTGGCATGTCTTAGAGGTACTAGGTTTGAATTTGGACCTCAGGGATAACTCTACTCCTCGGAATTCACGTCCAAAAACGCCCCTTTTCCATTCAGTAGAATTGAATTACTTATGTCGCGATTGTTTCAACAAGTCATCCAAGTATCTAGAACTTGTACATATGAAATCCGATTATCTTATACCTTTCATAAATGACATCATAGGGCTTAAAATGCGCCGTTTGGGTACGCCACCTTACTTGACCGAGGCGGACCCACTATTTCCGAACTTTGTGTTGATAATCCGTTTGATCTCCTTTAAAAATGAAAATTAAGGGAAACTTTTAGCTACCTTTCTAATTTTCAAAGAATAACTGTTATAATTATTTATGTGAATTATATGACCTACTCTGAGATTTGAAACTACTTCAGAAAAAAAAAATTATTCCGATACGAAATATTCCGATGTCCGAAAGACTTATGCTTTGATTATTGTCAAATGTTCGTTACAAGATCTTCCATCTGAATTATGCCATCGAATTTTCCGTAAATGTTTTATATTTTGATATGCACAAATAATCCCAAAAGTTTTAAATTTTATACAATTCCCCGCGGCGTTCGAAAGGTACGTGCTATGACTATCGTCGATTTCGTTCCTAAATGACTTGCCGCTCGGATTATTCTCGTCGAGTCTTTGTAAATATTTTATATTGCATTTAGTTTCTCACTACTCCGTTCGTGGATGCCTCAATGCTTCCTTCACGAGCCGGGCCGGGATATGTTATCACGCGTATTCCCGCATTGTTCGCCGTGCCTCGGTGTGAGGGGCGGTATATATGTAAATGGGTTGTGGTGTATGATGTTCCATGTACACACTCGATATGATATGATATGATATGGCCATCGATATGCTATGATATGTGCACATTCGATATGATCGATATGTTGTGGCGCCGGCGTCGGGGGCGACCACTTTTCGTTTGCCGAGTCCCCGTGATGAGGGCGGCTATGGCATGTTTTCTGCTATGCATCTGTTTATGTTTTATGAGTAAGCATTTCTGATACTCCGGTTATTACTTTTATGTTCTGCATATTCTGTTTAGTTGTAATTCTATTTGTTGATCTCTATGCTTTACATACTCAGTATATATTCGCGACCCCCTTGTTCTTCGGGGGGCTGCGTTTCATGCCGCGCGGTACACCCGGATGAGTACGAGGCTTTGTAGGAGATGTTCCGGCGGCGTTGGCAAGCTCCATTTGCTCGGAGTCTTTGCGAGTCGGATTATGCATGTTATGTGTTACGATTATCGGTAGAGACTTTGCGGACGAGTTGTGGGTTACGGATGTCGGTTGTGAGCGGCTCCATCGGCCGATGTGTCATTCGTATTTTGCATTAGATTCCATATGATTATAGATTACGTTGATTTATAAACTACAAAGGATATTCCCAAAATATTTGTTGTACTTATCATTTTTATCGATTTAGAGACGAGAGTTTATGTATGTAATAAGAGTCGGTGGGTTCGCTCGGCTCCGAATGTGGGGTCGGGTGCCCATCACCTAGTAAAATCGGTGTGACAACATGAATAGCAACCCTCGAACCCCCCGCACCGACCCCCGATGTAACTTCCCACCTTTGGGAGCATCGTGGTATGAGTGGCCTCGGCTGACCCGAATCGCCTCTAAACTGAGGTCCCGAAAAGCTCTGACTCGGCCCGAGATGAGTAGATCTATCAAATCTCTGGCCTGAATACCGTGGAGGCGCACTAGTCATCGAGTAGCCCGAATGTCTAGAAGGCTAGCATGCGTGCCGCCTCTGCTCACTCGCTCGTGGCCGAAGATCTAGCCCTCTTGCTATGCCCTCTATCATGCTCACGCTCACTTCTTTGTTGTTGTAGGCTTTCCTCTAAATTTTGAGCATGGGCTTGGATGCGTGCAATATCCATATTGTCCTGAAGGGACGCAGTCAGGCATCTATCCATCAAATGTGGCCCTAGGCCTTTCACAAACCGGTGCACTTGGTCACCCATATCCGCTACCATGGTCGAAGCATACCTAGCTAAGGAATTGAAGCGGAGACTATACTCTAGAGCACTCATGCTCCCTTGCCTTAGATTTAAGAACTTGTTGGCTCTAGCTCGCCGAACTTCTGGGGGCAAATAATATCGGAGAAATGCATCCACAAATTCTTGCCATACCAGGGGAGGTGCATTGGCTCCCCGTGAAGCCATCCAAGCCGTATACCAATGAACTGCGACATCTCTTAATCTATAGGACGCCAAATCCACCGATTCGGTGTCCGAAGCATGTATCAACCGAAGCGTCCTCAACATACCATAAATGAAATTCTGAGGGTCCTCATCCGGCTTTGATCCAAAGAATTTCGGAGGGTTCAAGCTAATAAAATCACGGGCTCTTACACTAACAGCCCTATCGCCTTGCCCTGTACTTTGTCTCTGAGTCTGGACAGCAACCAATTAAGTATGTAACTGAATGGCCTCTTTCACATCTTGGCCTGAAGCATCCGTGGAAGAACCGGAGAGTCTTTGCGCGGGCGGGGCGGAGAGGCTCCTCACACTCTCTCTAATATAGCACCGAACGGGAGGAGCGAGATTGAGCCGCACTCACGGGACTCACTTTCCTCTACTACGGTGGCGGTGCTCTTTCGGCCGTTTTCTGCCACCGTCTTGCCCTTTTGAGGCTGCTTTGTAGCCTTTTCTCTTTACGAGCATTTCGAAATACACAACACATGGTTAAGAAACAAGAAGTTCTTACATCATAGCTCTATCGCACGATTTCTTATGAAGAAAGAAGGTCATTCATTCCTAAAATGCCCGCGACTTCTTGTTTATAAGTGTGCGCAACACACCCATAACCAAGACTCTACTAGACACGGCTCGTAGACACACCCAAGGAGCGAACCGCTACGATACCACTTTTGTCACGATCCAACCGGAGGGGACGGACGAGCACCCGTGCTATCCCACCCGAGCACTTTTGTTAACATACTTTCACATCATATCTAGGTGAGCCACATAGCTAAATCATGCTTTTCATTCATCATCATTCTAATCTCATTGGGCAACAACACATCTATATCATCATTAACATCTATGCCCATATAAATGTACATAAGCCGACAAGGCTATCAAAATAATATCCCAAAATATAGACCGACAAGGCCAATATATCTAGCCATATACACAATGTCTACGAGCCTCTAGAGAGAGTATGTCATAACATATGGGTGGGACAGGACACCGCCGTGCCCATAAATATGTACACAAAAGAATCTATACCAAAAGCTGCAGCTCCGAATGAAATGGAGCTCCGCTATGTAGTCCCTGAGAATATAGCTATGGATCAAGTCTGTCTGCCTAGCCACCTGCGGGCATGACGCAGCGTCCACAAATAAAAGGACGTTAGTATGAAGAATGTACTGAGTATGTAAAGCATGATCAATATCAATATGAGAGCATAATAGACCACATATGAAATAACATAGGATGAGAGATAATAGCATCATCGTCATAGCACTTACTTGCTTTCCCTAGGGACGTTCCATTTCTATTGCGTATTCGTGTACATATATCCATATCCGTACTCATTTACCTTTCGTATCCACTTTCATCTTCGTATTCATATTTCCATTCATACTTATGTTCATATCATATACATTGCATATACATAGCCTTTACTTGGCATTTACATATACTTAGCATATTCGTACTCATATTGATGTCATATACATAACATTTATATAGCATACCCGACCATGAAGGTTCGGTGTTTCACATAGCTGGCCCTACCAAGGCTCGGTGCCATGGCCCTACCAAGGCTCGGGGTTATCCGTACTTATTTGCGGTGGTGCGCGCGCGCGTATATATATATATATATATATATATATATATATATATATATATATATATATATTCACTATATTCTACCCGGCCATATAAGCTCGGGGTTCACATTAGCCACTCATGGGCACATATACATATAAGCTCATAATTATCTTTAGCCTTTTTACTATCATCATTCATTACATTCTATCCTTAGAGGATTACTCGTCGTATAAGAAACTTAGTACAATCATATCATTTGAGCATCATAAGCTTAGTAGCTTCTAGACATAGGATCATTGGAGAATATCGTAGACTCGTAGAAGGATAAACATTTGGCCAAAGAACCATGCCTTATGAAAGAAGGGTTATTCTTACATACCTTTCCGTTCAACTATTCTATCACTCGCACGTGCTTCTTCAATGCTCACGTTCTACCTTCATTAGAGTTATACTAACATTAGGAAATCGATGACTTAACATACATGACTAAATCTAGAGAAAATCGGACAACATCTCCTTTATTTGTACAACTTCCTCCATATCATATATCAACTCCCAAACATCAATAATAACATTCACAGTACCATCACAATAGCCTTTATTCAACTACATTATCCTTACTTCTTTATTCACTTCAATTTATCCATATTCATGGCCATATCACACCATTACGCTAATTCATATACAATGTCTATGCCATATTCCCAATATCATTTATAACATGGTCATAATCATAATGATTCAAGAATCATAACTCAATCCAACCATTTATTCAAAAGTGACACTATTTCCACATTCATATCCTATTTCTATATCCTTTTATATAATCCGAGTGTTTCAACTTCCAAATACTTTAAATAACATAGAGATGTCATAAAAATTTCCTTAGAAGGTGTAGGATTGAACCTTGGAAGCAAATACCTCACTTGAGCAAAACCCTAGTTTTTCCTTCACTTAGATTCCTTGTTTTTGATGAACTTTAATGGGTTTTCTTACTTTGGATTCACTTGGTTTGATGATAAGAACCTTTGATTTCCCTTGGATTCTTTTTCATGAAATGTATGTAATGTTCTAGAGACTTTAGAGAGAAGTGGGGAAGTGTTGGAATGAAATAATGAAGTTGGGATCACATTTATAAACTTGTAACATTTCGGCCGTCGGGAGTTCCACGATCCCTTCCACGGTCCGTGGAACATGGTCTTGTCCGTGGTTCGGGCATGGTTCACCACCAGCCAGCCACCATCTCTCTGGCAATTCCACGGACCCTTCCACGGTCCGTGGAACATTCATGGTCCGTGGAACATGGTCGTGAAACTCACGGTTTTCACCGAAGTTGTTCCCGTCGCCTCATTTGATCTCCAATCCTTATGGAACCTTCTTAGCACTTGTTTGTCACTTCATTAACAATATAAGGGGCATTATAACTCTTCCCCAAAATATCATTAAGTTGTCATCAACTTGCTACTCATAAATCCTTTCCGATACTTATCGTATACATTGCCTTCTCTTGGCAACTTTCTCGTCTAACATCGAATGACTTTAAAATCTTATTTAGAATCATCAAATGCTATTTATTACTTATGGAAACACCGTATACTTCGTACTCTTCATTAGCCTATTCACTGTGCATCAGCGAAAAATTTTCTAAGGTGTAACACAGTGTCAGACTTATCTGAATCAGGTTGAATTACCTGTTCTATTTGTATATCATTTTCTTGCATTCGACCAGGTTCATTGACCTGTTCCACCGACACTTGGTTATCAACTAACATTGATTCTTCCTGGGTGTTTTATGGGTTTTCAAGATCCTTTTCTGATTCAGTTTCCTTTATATCACCTTCACCCAAACTTTCTAGTACCTCTGCCACTACTTCTTCTACTTATATTCTTTGTTTTCGCCACTTCCTCTATTTCCTCTGTATTGTCACCAACACTAGTGAAACTTACTCTATCTCCAACTTCATTTACCCTCATAGGTGAATCTTCTTCTGCTGAAGGCTTTTGAGTACTTTCCCCCTGAATGCGTTCCTCTTCTGGCTCTTTTTCAAGCTTGTCCTATTTAAATCCCAATTTCTCAACGGATGTTACTACATGAGCAATTACTGCCTGTTCTACTACCACAACTTTTGGGACAAAAATTGGGGTTATTTGTTCAAGAGGGCTTGTATAGTATATTCCTTGTAATTCTGACATTTTGTACACTAGGCTCTTGCATTCTTCTCCTTTAATTTCAAATAAACCTCCGGATGTCTCCAGAACATCGGAATGATCAGAGAAAGATACCAGAGATGGGTCAAATTAAGAGTCATCAGAGTGAATTTGTTCATCAGTACGACATGCTCTTACCTTGGTTCTCCTAGGGTTTTGGACTTGAGGGTTAGAGGTTTGAACCATATTTTCAGGCTTTTCTGTGAAGGATGACTTAGGGGACTTGACATTGTCTCAGTAGGGAAGGAGATAGGGTTGTGAGCAATTTGGGCAGAGCTTTGGGGCTTTTGAGGAGAAGCGGAGGTAGAAGATTGTTGTTCGATGGAATTAGAGCAAGAATTTGAGAGGAAAGATAGAGTAGACAAAATTTTTTTTTTTTGCTAAGAAGGTAATGATCCTTGGTTGCGAATGGGTCGCTCGTTATAAAGTGCTTGAGAATTATATTTGTACAAAAATGAATAGATAGTTTCGAAAGGGTTTTTTTTAAATTTCTTCCCTTTTTTTTTTTTTTGAAAAACGAGAGTTGCACATTTCAATTCAAAAATAAAAGACACTTTTCTCAGTCTATACATTTATTTAATAGACAAGGATTGTGAACATACATTCCTTTGATGGACTTTTAACAATTTTAGCATTCAGACTAATTTCTGTGACATTCACGATTCATTATATCTTATGAGATAGATATCTGACATGGTATAGGACATACAAGTGAATGTACAAGACTGAGTAGAATATTTTTTCAATTTAGGCATAACATGATCTATAGTATTTATTCTACCCAAGTTCTAAGTATTTATGCAGTCATGATTATTTCTTTGTTCGTACAACTTCCACTATCATCATGCCCTTCTAGTCTTCTTTATTAGCAAATTCTTTACTAAACCGGAGCGAGCAGAGTTTGTATTCTTTCATTGTTTTTGCTTTTGAGAAGGCTTAATTCAAATGTTGATTTAGCATGACTAAAAATATTCAAGGGTTAGTTATAAGAACCCATGCAGACTTGGGACCTTTTCTTTGAACACCGAAGCTCGTTGATCTCTTATTTATCCATCCTGGCACTTCTTTTAAGGACTTGTTCTTCAGTCCTATTTCAGTCCTGTTGACAGTCTTGGTATTTCTCCTTGATTTCCTGATTTAGGACTTTATCATACCCTAGTTGAGTGGATTTTTTATGCATCTAGCTGGTCGGATTTGAGAGTAATGGATATGATTGCGTCTAATGATTTGCTCTTTCTAGATCAGCTTCTACTTTTACTAATCTCATGCTGATCTTTCTAGTGCTCTCCCTTTCTTCATATAGCTTCTTTCTCGTCCTTTTCAATTCAGCTTCAGCTTCGAATTGGTTGTCACTGATTTTCATGGATTCAGTCTTGATGGTTAGCTCTAGGACTTCATATTGGAGAGCTATGATGGGTGAACTTAGTTGAGTAACTTGTTCTTTTAGGGAATGGTTTTCCTTTTTTGCCATCTCCTTGCTGGCTACACTTTTCATGAACTCATTTATTAGTCCTGAGAGGGAATTAAATGACTCAACTCTATTTATGCTCACTCATGATGTTCATCCAGGAGAGTGATCATTAGGGATATGTGTTTCTTCATAGAGAAGAGATCTAACTTGTCTTTTGGATAAAGAATGTTTAACCTTGAGTCCTTTTCTGAGTTTGGCTTCTCGTCAGCCATTAGTGTTGAGGAATTTCTTTATCTTCAACACTGTTGTTGCTCTTCTGATCATTAAGTGGATCCTTCAACCTTTGCTTTTCTTCCCTTTCTCTCTTTCATTCGATTTCCCATAGTAGGCAATTTTGGATTATGTGATCAGTCTTCTTGCATTTGAAGCATCCTTTATTCAATTGTTTGTCAATACTCTTTCCCTTTTTTGGTTTTTCCTTCATCTTGAGAGCTTGAGGTCTACTTAATGCATCCTTGATGGTGGTGCAACACTCATCATGATCTACTCCTGAGGTGTTAGCCTCCTTGAGGAGAACTTTCTCTGATACCACTTGTTGAGTTGCACGACCTACTTTCTATCCTATGCAGTGTCCAATTTTTGGCTATGAATGGAACACGTTACTCTACCTGTTCTATGCTAGCATCTTGTAGAATATAAACAACATGTAAGTAAAGGACACAGTAATTTTATGTGAAAACCACCCTTCTCACAAGGGAGATAAAAACCACGACCTACACGTCTGTAGGATTTTTGCCAAACTCCACTACAACGGTGAGCCTCTGTAAATTCAAGTTATAGACTCTGTAACCTATGAACTATCCTCTAATCCCTATCTTACTAATAAACCTCTGACTAACAAGCAACCTTCAAGTTGACCTCCGACTTGAAGTTGAATTTACAATGTTTTTGTACTAATTGTATGCTACGAAAGCGGATAAAGTACAATTCGATAAACAACCTAATACAAGTTTTCTAGACTCAAGAACTGTAAAACATCAACTCTATTTCACAGCTTCTTCAATCTTCTTCTCGTACTAGGGACGCACACCTAGATTCAGATATCTTCGCTAATGGCTAGATATTCTGAAATCTCTCTTTGTGGGTGCGCCAACCTTCTTCTTGGTAAGACTTGGATATATATGACATTGAGTGCACCACAAGTAGGCAAACACAAAAACCCTCTTCGAGTATGCCCATGAGATATATTACGGTTTGTGTTAAAATTGGGATTGTTTCCTTTTGGATCGAATTTGTTGTCGTTGTAAGAGTCTGAAGACCCTTGTTTAATTATGGAAAGGAATTCTATAATATTTACCGCCAAGTCTTTACCATAAACAGCAAATCCTAGTTGTTGTAGGACTTGAGCTGGAACATGTTCACGAACCTCTTTCATCCACCTGGTTTGTCCGCCTCTGAATCTTTACACTGTTTGAGATGGAACATGTTCACGAACCTGTTTCATCATCCCCTTCTCGTTCATTCCTCCTACTCTATCTTAAGCCTGTTTTTCTGATAGTTGATGGAACATGTTGACAGACCTGTTTCATATCATCACGTTCTTTGCTCTGTATCTGTATTTCTTCAAGTAGATTTATTCATTGCTGGAATAAATCATGTCTTCATCCTTGTCTAGCTCTGTGACTCTGATCATGTTCTTGCTCTGTCTTGAAACATGTTTGCAGAACTGGATCATGTGCTTTGTCTGCAACTCTCTTTATTCGAACAAAATACTTCTGAGTCATCTTCACCCTTTCTCCTCATGAGCTCTTCTCTTCTGATTCATTCATCAACTGCACCTGATGACTCTTTGAGATTAATGATTTTTCATGCTTGTTCTATTATTCAATGAACTGCTCTGTGACTGAGTCATAAGCATATTCATCTCCTATTAATAAGGTTATATCAAGTCATTAATGGATTTAGAAATCATGTTCAAATCATTAATAAACTTCAAGTCAATAACCCGTTCATAGGGCAAAACACATTAAAGATCAATGCTTTAGAAATCAAATTCACTCATCCCATTATAAGGGCAAAACATATTTAAAGATTATCACTTTAAGAATCAAGTTCAACCATCCCATTATAGGGAAAAAATCACCATTACATACATATCATGTAATACACATGAAGGTTCGATGCGGGCATGAACCTACACACGCATGAATCCTTGTTAATAGATCATCTTAAAAGTCAAAAAGTATGTTCAAAAGAGAATAGCTTAAATACCACTAATCCTCTCTGAAAGGGAATTTTGAGGTTCAATAATCGCTCTACAATTGATTCGGATGGTAAAGATTAGAACTTTAATCCAATTAAAAAAATTTCCCTCTCTTTGAAACTAGGGATTTTATGCCCAAAATCATGTTCTTTGTATCTCAAGAATCACCTATGGGTTATAACGCTTTTCAATAGCTACACTAACCCAAATTAATCCTTTAAACAAAGATGAAATCAAAAAACTTACCTCGCGAAGATTTTCCAAAAATCTCTTCTTCAATCAATCTTGAATCGAACTCTCACAATCTATGTATTGGGTGATGAATTGGTGTTAATTCTCACTAATATTAGTGTTGGGGACTTGGAATCAACTTAAGAACACCATTAAAACTTACCTTGAATGTGAGGGGAATTGGAAGTGTGGAGAGAGGGGAGAGCAGCTCCAAACTCAGCCAAAACATATGACCCTTCCTCTCTTTCTTCGCAACTCAATTTATAGTTGAAACTAGCAGATTTTTGGCCTACCACAAAGTGGGGTGATTGCACAAATGGAGATTTTTTCCAAAACAACGAAACCCTAGAATTTTGTCCTATCGTGATAAGGGGTGCAAGGCACTAGGCCATTTCAAGCGTTATTCAGTAAAACATGTATAACCTTTTACTCACAGCTCCAATTGGCCTGATCTTTATATTGTAGTAAATATATTTCAAAGGGCTACAACTTTCATATTTTGAGTTTTCCTAGATTCACTAAAATTAAAAGCTATACACGCCTGAAGTGAGGCCTTGTTCAAACTCAATTGGAACTTTTGATTTTTATGCACATTTCAACTTTCCTTGGCCTAGGGAAATATTTTCACCCCAAATCACTTCCAATAGACCAAGTATAGTTAATGAATCACATTTTTTACTCCATTCGAGACTAACCACAATCATTTAATGAGTTCAAACCTAACTCGAAAGTATGTAGTGTTACAGAAGAAGTCTGTAATTGTAGCAATGTCATTGATATAAATAAACCGAGATTTGGGTTAGCAACATGTAACTATTCCTTACAACAATTTTGTTATTTTATGCAACCACCTAGTCTCAACAAGAAGTAAAGTACGAAATGTAATCAACCCAAGAAATTTTATATGGAAAGCTCCTTGCTCAAGGGAGTCAAAATACATGACCTACCCCACTAGGATTTGCTCAAAGCTTCACTAAAACTCAAGCTCAGTTTTAAAGTTACAACTCTATAACCTAAAGAACTAACAATTTACTACCTTTCCCCCTCTAAAATTCTCCTTAATTGTAGCTACTTCTTTCAAAACTCTACCCAGTCTTGACAACCCTTTATAACTCAATACATACCGGTTAAAAACTTTAAGTAAAGTAAATAGGTTATAATTCAAGACCAAAGAATCAAATTAAACAACTAAAGAGCTATAAGCAGTAATCTTCTTAGGAACATGTTCTTCTTTGTTGAAAGTTGTCTCTCTCTCTCGTAATGACACTGTTTACTTGAATATATTCTTAATATGTGCAATGGTGTCTCTTTCTGTCTTCTTCAATATCAACAATGTGGTGCTTTATATAGGAGTAGTAATAGTCATGTCCTTCTAGATGTGCTAAAAAAACCAAATAAAATTGATTAAAAAAATCCAAGTCAAACTTAGTTTCCTTTATTTGCATAGGCCTCCAACGCTTTCTCTTAATCCTAAAGATCTTTCCATATTGGAATTATGTGTTACACCTCACACTTTCAGAGCATAAGCACACCACGTATTTCATCGTATTAATGGAATATCAGAGATGTCCCGTGAAGTTTTGAAAGATACAAGCCATGGGAAGTACGTAACAATGAAGTAAAGGATGAATTATGATCTCGTAAGTGATCATCCAGAAGGACAACCTTGGAACCAAAGGATATGATCCTTATCAAGTATAATTAATGATAAATATCATGTATGGAAAGTTTCGAAAGATTCTGGGATCAAGCAAATAGAAGAAAATAAGTTTGTCGAAAATTTGGAAAAAATTTGGCAGAATTTTAGATAGAAATTTTGGGTCAACTTCAGAGAGGTATATCTCCTGGGATATCAAGATTTTTGAGGTGTTTCAAGAGCCTAAAATGAAGTTCGTCGAGTTTAGTTTCCAATGCAACAAATCGTTCATCAATATGACATTGGAGTAGGGAGTTATGGGCATTTTAAAACGAACTGCCAGAAACCCACTAACCTACGCGGAAATTCTAGAAACCACTTAAAAAGGCCCACCAATTTTGGCCCATCAGCCCAAACCGAATTGGAGTACTATATATACCCCCTTAAGTCATCTAAATCACCTCATTTTTCACCATTCCTCATCTCCACACTTCTCTAGAAGCTCCCACAACATTCATCCAATATTCGTACACCAAGATACAACAAATTTAGGAGTTCCTACCTCAAATTAAGCTCGGGTTTGTAAGATTAACAATGAATCTTGATGAAACAAAGAAGGGCCACGACTTTGGGGATCATATTTTCACCAAAATTGAACTTTCTAGACCCTATGAGCTCTCTCCAACACTCCAAACCATTCCAAATCAAATCAAGAGAAGATCAAGCCATAAAATCCTTAACTAGTTCATGGAAGGAGCTTGTTCGTACTTCTAATTGAAGTTGTGGTGGATAAGCTTTAGGGTGAATTGTGTGAGGTGAAGATTTTCAAGTTATAAGGTATGTTTTTCATCTTGATTTTGATATTAAGTAGTTTCTTTTGAGGATTTTAATGGTTTAAAGTAAGGGAAAACATGGCATAAAGGTCGTAGATAGATATGTTGATGTTGTTGGCTTATGGACTGATTTTCGAAGGAAGTTTCGGACAGATTTGTATACGTTTGTCGTGTAGTATCTTGATTACGTTATGGTTGATGTTGTTAATGGTTTTTCGGAGTTGTTTTGGAATTTGAAGAAAGTAGATAATATAGGGGAGATCTTTGCATGAATTTCGACATATTCTAAGGGGTTTAATTTGAAGGCTTAAGACAAGCATATGATGATAAGCCTAACAATAGTATGAATTCTCTTGGATGTAGATTTAAAAGCTTGGGAGTATAAGCGTTAAGTAGTTAAGGAGACCAAAAAGGCATGTTAAGGCAAATCCCTTTCTTTCTAAAGGCATGATTCTTTTCTTATGAACCCGTACATGACTTCCATAATATCCTTATTTCCAAAAATCTAGAAGTTCATGATTCTCAAAGTTCTTATGATGCTAAAGATAGATGTTTTCTATGATGATAATAAGAATGAAGATGATCCTATTTCTAGATATTCCAAAGCTTATGGATTTGATGTTATTATGAGGTTATGGAGTTTGTTTCATGAGTTTCTTGATTTTATCCATTGTTGTTGATCTCACCTCATAATACTTGTTCCTTCGAGGTGACATATAGCGATGATGATAATTCCATTTCTAATGCTATCCAAGTTCATAGTTCCTGATTCTCTCATAACACTATTGATCTCATCCTACGATAGTTGATCCTCTAAGGAAAGATCTAGTGATAATGGTAATGATGATGATGATGTTGCTTTTATTTATGTACTCTTTTACATGTATGTATATATATAGTCATGAGTGTTACTGAGTCCTATTATGGCCGTGTACCGATATTACTGAGTCCTATTGTGGCCGGGTACCAATATTATCGAGTCCTATTATGGCCGGGTACCGATATTACCGAGTCCTATTATGGCCGGGCACCGATATTACCGAGTCCTATTATGGCCGAGTAACAATATTACCGAGTCCTATTAAGGCCGAGTACCAATATTGTATAGGTTTGTATGTGGATACATGAAATGTTTCTTCTAGAAAAAAAAAGTTAAGTAAGTATGACGAATGTCTTAAAAGGTATCATGAGGTATAAACGGTTCTTTTATCTTACGCTATTCTTCATGCTTCTATTGTCACGACCGGCCTATAGGGCCATGACGGGTACCCGGAGCTGAATACCGAGCACCACTCATGCTAATCATCATACTCATCTTAAATGCATTCATTATTCTCAACACAACTATCCATAAGGAACCTTTATCACTTCCAAAACATATCTACAATCATATGCATAGGGCCCTCAGGCTATCAAAATAATATATAAATACACAACGTGATCATCGTGGGACATCTACTACCCACACATACGTATCTACGAGCCTCTACTAGAGTACTAGACATAAAGACGAGACAGGACACCGTCGTGCCCAAATATACATACACAAAAGAATATACCACAAATAGCACCTCCAGAATAATGGAGTGCTCCTGTAAGTCCGCAGATCAGCTCCTATGAACCTGGGTTACCTCCCTGTCTCTACTGTGGGAATGAACACAGCGTCCATAAAAGAAAGGATGTCAGTACAATAAATGTACTGAGTATGTAAGGCATGAATAACACTAACATAATAAAGAGATCATAAAACATGAGATGAGGATATAACCTGCTTAACCTTTAAAAGAAAACACATGTCGTAAATATCACATATACCATCATCGTTAGCCCGCGTCTAGGTAACCATCGCACACCGCCCACTAGTGGTGTCATGTCCGGCCCTCTAGGCACGGTATAATCAAAAGCAGCCTACATTAGCGGTGACATGCCCGGCCATCTAGGCACGGTGGAATCGTATGCAGCCCGACTTCGCGGTGACATGTCTGGCCTTCTAGGAGCGGTGGAGTCGTATGCAGCCCGCCTTGGCGGTGACATGTACGGCCTTCTAGGCTCGGTGGAATCTCGTCATCATATAAATCTCGTAAAGCATGCATAAGAACTTAAAGATAAACTATAACTCTATCGGGGTGACGTAAGGTCGAGAACCCCCGATTCCATTATGGATTAATCATAATCATCATGCCTCACCTTGAAGGAACTAGCATTATAAGGTGGGTCTAGCAACAATGAATAACATCAAAGAATCGTACAAGGAATATTAGCTTCGTGGAAATGTCATATCATATGCTTTTGGATCTCTAGGCTTAGACTCATCATTATCGTTATCATGCTCATGACATATCTCTTATCTTTATGTCATGGGAAGCTCTTTATAAACATCGACTCATATTTTTCGGAATGTACGAAGGTCATGGAATAATAAAGGAAGTCATGTCATAGGAATCATGCCTTAGAAAAGAAAGGACTAGCCTTACATACCTTTATGTTTTGCTAACTTTATCACTTGAACGCTTCCCTCCAATATTCATGTTTCTACATTCAAGAGAGTTCGTACTAAAATTAGATAATCGAAAACATACTTGAGCTTAAGCTAAGGCTAACGAAAATTGGGTAATACTTCCTTTATCTCGATGATTTCCCCACATAAAAACAACTCTCAACATCAATAACGACACCCACAATATCTTAATCAATAACTTCATCAAGCTAGACATTATTAAATTCTCAATATTACCTATCAAAATCCTTCATAACTCTAGCTATGGCATCATACCGTATCCATCCTCATACAAGGCCTCTACAACATCTTTAATACTATTGATAACAAGATTATACTCATTACACATCAAGAGCTATGATTCAAGAATATTACTATTTTCATATTTGCACTCCATATTCTCCCCCTTCCATAATCCAAGTCTTTTAACCCCTCAATACTCTTAATAACATGAATTGAACATAAATCTTACCTTTGATGATGTAGGAATGGACTTTGGATGGAATTACTTCACTTGGAGAAAACCCTATTTCCACACCAAAAGATTCTTGGTTTCCACAAACCCTAGAGAGTACTCTCACACTTGATTCCACAATTTCTCGGTGTTTACTCCTTGATTTCTCTTGGGTATATATATGATGGTATAATGAGAGAATTTTTCTAGAACTTTCAGGACTTAGAGAGAGACTCAAATCTGAAAATTTGAAGTCCAACCCGTCTATTTATAGCTGGAACTGGAATGTTCCAGATAAGCGGTTCGACGAGCGGGTCGACGGTCACGTCGGTCCGTCGACCTGCTTCTGCAGGTCAGAAGTGCAGAGCCATATTGACGTGGCGATCGATGGCCTGTCGACATGTCTCGTCGATTAGTTTCTGCAGATTAAAATTCTCAGAACATAACGTCGGTTCATATTGACGGCCCGTCGGCATGGTCGACGGTCCATCGATAATGTCTGGTGTCTGCAGATTTCCCTGAATCTGCTCAGCCTGTGTCGGTTCAATCCGTTCAACTTCTAATCCTGTAATATACCTGGAATACCAGCAAGTACCTCTACACCTGGGGTAAAATACTTAGCATCTAAATACTCGGGTACAAATCTCCATTTCAAGGCATACTTGACTAGAAAGCCATAAGTTTTTTCTACCATAAAAACGAGAGGTGTAACACTCTTCCTGTCACACCCTAACTTATTAGGGCATGATGGGCACCCGACCCTTACTTAGGGCCGAGCGAACCCGCTGACTCTCGTTATACTCATAATCATGCTGGGCCCTTAACTCATAACATGAATGCATAATGAAAGCTTTCAAAAGAAACATACTTTTCATCTTTCTCAAATCAAGTGAAATCTGTAATATAATGCATATTGATACATCGGCTTACAGAGCCGCTTACAAAACTGACATATCATATACATGACTCTGTCTGCAAAATCTCTAACATAACCCAAGATACCACAACACAGATACTCTGACTCGGCAGCACTCCGGGAAGAAATGGGGCTCGCCAATCCAGCTGGAACATCTTCTACTCATCTGTATACACACACGTGGCATGAAACGCAGCCCCGAAGAAAGGGGTCGACGAATATGTACTGAGCATGTAAAGCATGAAATACCGTAAACAAGGTCATACTGAAAGAAGGAGTATAGAAAATCATGAAGCTTGCCTTGAAACATAAATCATGCGTGTCAGTATCATGTCAAATTCACTGTGGAACTGAGAACATAATTAGAAAATCATCTTGTACATATGCATAGATATAGCGTGCCCCGGCCCTCTAGTGAGGGACGCGGTAAGTAAAATCATCATATACATGTACATATATATACCGTAGCCGGCCCTCTAGTGAGGGACTCGGTGAAGTAATCATCATATCATCGTGTCATCATATGCATCATGTCATCATCATATATATATATACCGTACCCGGCCCTTTAGTGAGGGACTCGGTGAATAGAATCATCATATGCCATCCTGGCCGCCATCCCCACATCATCACATCATCATATATATATACCGTACCCGACCCTCTAGTGAGGGACTCGGTGAACAATGCAGTGGAGTGTGCACGAATGCGTGTCCTGGCCCGGGTCTCAGTGAAAGATATATTGAGCTTTGCACGAGCAGAGTAGTGAGAAACCATATGCACATAAATCATCTTTAAGACTCTATAGATAAGTAAATAGTCGACGCTCGAGAGTCAAAACGGAAGTCATGTTAAGTTCTTTCAATAACAAGTCGTTAGGACTATACAAAGGAAAATCTCGGGGACCACGGATATGCATCAAACCAATCCGGGACCGCCCATGAAAGTTAAAGTCATTACACGTTATAGAATCATTTGCGAGCATATCAAAGCAATCCGGTTCCGTCTATGAAAGTTACGGACATTTTTAGACATAGGATCCTTTAGGAACAAAACCGTTTATTCAACATTTTAAATCCAATCATATCAAAGACATAAAGACCATAGCTTGACCATATTAGTGATGCTAACATCAAGAAGCAAATATGAATCATAAACATGCTCGGAACTTAAGAATGGAGTTACCCCAAGGCACAAATCACGTCATAACTTACTTCCGTCTAAGACATGCCAAAAGAAGGAAAGGTAAGGCTTTACAAACCTCGTCTGCTTCCTAAGCTAATCCAAAATTAAGTCTCGGGCTCCCCAAGATCTATAATACTTCAATAAATACCAAACATTAGCTATAGGCACTTAGGAATTCAATCCTAAGTTAGCATTTGTCTACAGAAATTTGGGCAGAATTTCCCCTGTTTATATGCCTTGCCCAAATTCTCAATTCAGTAACCAACAACACCAACAACAATACCAATAGTATTAACATCATTTTCAATACCGACGTATGCCATAAAACAGCCCGCACACTATTTTCTAAATTTCTCAACCAACCAAATTTGCAATATAACAATTTAATAATTTTATTTCCGTAAAGGAGTCGAAATTCATATGAACAACATCAATAACAACAGCCTTCACATTTTACAAGGTAAATACATTTATTTTCATCCAAAATTCTCTTCAAATCTCCTTCCATAATTCACAACACCAACAAACGAATTTATCGGACTATTCCTCCGTGCTAATCCGTTAAAATTCTAAATAAACTCGTTAACAATGAAAAGGAACCGTATTCATACCTTAAGCATGCAGCCCCCACGTTATCACTCTTCTCCTTGGTTGATTTTTAGCTCAAATTTAAGACAACGCAGCGTACAACACTTTTCTCTTCATGGGCTTCGGAATTCGGGGCTCAGATTTTGGTCAAAATTGTTTTTTCTTCTCTCTAAGGCTCTTCTCTCTCTCTTTCCAGAATTTTCTGGTGTTCTTAGTTTGAAAAATGAGAGGAAAGGGCTGAAATTTCACTTAAATAGGCATGGGTCATGGGCCTAACCCGATTGGGCCCGGTTTGGGCCTAGCCCACTGACCTTTCCGCCTTAAAACGTCCATATCTCCTTATCCCGACATCACTTGTGGGCCCACGACCTATGGTTGGAAAGCTAATTCAATTATCTACAACTTCTATTTTTGGTATTTTTCCAAATTCCAAACTTATAATACTGTTTCTGCATCTCGAGGTTAGATCACCCGAAAACGTTACTTAAAAATATTTGCTTGGAGGACTTCCACTTTGATTTGGCTCAAGGGTCCTTCTTGAGTTATGTTTAACTTCACATACGTGATTCATATAAATTGTCGCATGTCCCAAAAAAATCTCAATGTGTGGGCCCCACCTCAGCTTGCGAATAATCCGACGTACAAAAATACAAAATATATACCGTCAACGTGAGTTTAAATTATGAAGCAACAACATGATTGTCAATTTTTAAGCACGTTATAAGGACCTTCCAATTGGTTGAACCGCTAGAAGAAAATAATTTTTGTGATCACTATTCATGATCTTCCATTTTAGCTTGCCTTGGCCGAATATGGCTCCTTTGGTTTTCTCCAAGTTTCTTGAATTTTCTAAGGGTGAGAATGATGAAGATGATTTAATTAGTCATCTTCTAATCACATATATAAAACATCCATGTGGCCCATGGCCCACACCCATGTGGCCGGCCACTTGGCCATTTTTATTTCATGAATTTTAACTTTTCAATATTCACTTTTAACCCCAAATTTTTCCTTAATATTCCATGCCAACAAAATCATAAGCAACTCATGTCTTAAAACAAAATCATAGTTAAAAGTCTCCACTTCGCCTCCCGGAATAGTCTTGTCCTTAACTTATCATGGTTAACTCGGATTGTCCCAATGTACAAAGCACGGGATATAACATCCTTCCTCCCTTTAGAACATTCGTCCTCGAATGTTCAACTAGTCGCATAGGGTCTTATAAGGATCTTGGGGGTTTCCTTTACTACCATAACATGCCGTCTCATCTACCAGTCATATTTCTTTTTCATCTCCTCTTCAGCTTCGCAAGTCATCTCCTTCCTGTTATTATTCCGCCACGGTACCTTAACAAAAGCCACGTCCTTAGTACACAACCTTCTCACCTCGCCTAAATCATCTTACAATCCCTTTTACTTAACTTGTAACATTCTAGGCACATTATCCTGTGTCGCCTCTTTATCTTTAATTCAAACTCTTCTATTGTCCCGTTGCTCAGACTTTGCTCTCAACTCTCCTGTCACACATGATGTTGCAATCTTTACACAATTATACGAAGGTGCTTAAATTAGCCCAAAAATCTCGTAACCATATTGTTATTACTGAATCCAAACTTTTCTCATTAACTATTCTCTTGGTCCCATCCTTAGCATACAAGTATCCATAAGTGACATGACTACTCTTGTGCGAGTTGCATAAAGTATATTCCATCTTAGTTACATCCTTCCCTTTTCCTGGTTCACTCTGCTCCACGCATTCCTTCCGTCCTAACATTTGCTTGTAGCCTATCCTACCGTACTCTTTTCCCTTCCGTTATTCATTCCTTTGATGCTCTCATTTCCTATTATAGGAGGTTTTCTATTTTTCTCCCTTACTACTCTTAGGTCGCAGTACCATTAGCGAACAACCCTATTGCCTACATCTTAGCCTCTAATCCAGCACCGCAGTGTTACCTTTCACAATGTCTCGGTAAGTTACTCGTTATCGCTCTCTTGTCGTATTCTCCTTTAAGCCTCCACAATTAATTCCCTGCACTATCTCAACTACCATCCTAGCTTCTACCCCTTTTGCTGGCTTTTTGATCTTACTAACTTGTTTCAGCAAGGAATCTTACCTGTAGCCCGAGCATTCGTATCAAATATATTGTAGCGTTGATTGTCTCCATCTTACACTTGCATCTCTCGCACTCGCTTCCCCCCTTTAAGGGGTGTACTTATACTATTACTCGGTTATACTTTGCCCTATGTCCGTGTTTTCAATCTCAATTCGGCGGCACTTTTATTCCGACACTTCGATCCCCTTGCCTTCCATCTACTCACTTCCTTTCTATTCCAAATATCATTGCATTAGTACTCTCCAAGCTTAACCTGTAGTGAAAACAGCATCGGCTTGCCTTGTAACGTTTGTGCCCTTTATTTGTCCTCACTTGAACTTCGTTACCCTGTCCGGTTAATGCCTTCCATATACCGCCACGTTGGTTGCCGGAATACACATATCCGCTGATGTAGCCATGTACGAATTATCATGGACACACGTACACATATATTTACTACCATCTCACTTACAAAATATTTCCAAACATTATTCCAACTCACCCCAAATCTAAAGCTGTGGCGCACCTTCTTTCTCTTCACCGGTCTAGTCCGTCTCGGCCTACGCGACCTCTTAAGGTTTCCGCCCACTCTGTATATCCTAATTACCCTTAGGCTACTCTAGCTTCCCATTTGGCTCTCCTGTGTCTGACTTTATAGGATTTGTAGTACACTTCCCAGGGGGTCACCCATCCTAAAATTGCTCTCACTCCAGCACGCTTAACCTTGGAACTCTGATGAAATACGATGCTTTAATGCTAATATAATGGCGTTCACCTCACCGCATGACCTTCATCACATAATCTGGAGTACGTTGAAGTCTTAACCGGTTTCAAAACGTTCTCGTAACACATCTCTCTCCGAATTAGGAAGGGTCTCTTACTCTTCTGACTCCACAATTACTATTTTAGCCCTTTTTCGATCCTCAATACTCACTTTTCACCTACGGATATGACTACCTTCCGTCCTAGACTTCCAGGTTCCCAATGGTAGCGATCGCACCTTCGTCGTCGTTACTTGTAAATACTTGGTTATCGGCCTTTGGATTTTTGCTCTCATTTTACCTCGTTCCTCATCCTTTCTATAACCGAGTCTTTCACAGTCCCGTCACTTACAGTACTCGTATCCTTGGCTACACATGTCATAGTCTATTACTACACTGTTATCTCGCTCTCTTCTTATTTCCTTCTTCCGATTACCCTTTCTTTTCTTACACTCGCTATCATTTCCGTTATTATGTAACCCTTATTCCAAACTTTCCCCTACAGAGCTTGTTAAGTCTTCCTTACTCGTTCTATAGCTCGCTTTTCCATTTCACACTTGCCTTTCTATTCTAGCTACGAAGGTCACATCATAGCTTTGGCCACTTTCTCACTAGGCTTTACTTATTTTCATAACAATCCTCATCATATTCACATTATATCTTATTCGCAATCAATCCTATAATGTAACACTTCTTAACCCTTCACCCTTTCCGGTCCACTTTATCCCTAATATCTCACAAGCTGTCTTATCAATACATTCATATCCATCACAATTCTTTTCCTCTGTACTCTTGTCTTAATCATACTATTACTTCTTTTAACCATAAGCTCGTCATATTTTTCTCCTACTTATCGATTCGGTCGGTACCTTAAATAACACCCCATCAAGAATTATCAGCCCTTTTCTAAATCATCTCTTAGGATTACAAGCCCTCTCTAAATCCTTTTTACCATATCGATATCGACCTTCTAATTATTATTATCCTCAATTCAGCAATTAGCTTCTCTCTCGATGTCAGCCGTACTCGTAGCTTAGTCAAGTCTTATCATTACTATCAGTACGACCTTTCAAGTCATATCACAAATCCATATCTCATTCTCTTTTTATTTCAAGGAAAATTTTGCCAGAGTTTCCTCTATATTTCTTACTATCTCAAAACCTGCACGCAGAAAATACCAACAATGCCTCACAGGCCAACATACATATGTATATATATCATATCATATCACGGCCACACAGGGCTCCCATTACCAACAACAGTACGAAGATGATAAACTTACCTCGTGTGCCCAACTCAAACTGCGCCTGTTACACTTTCTTATTTACTTTCCCTTTTAATCTTCAACTTGTATTTCAATCGTACTTCAATATCTTACCCGACAGTCGCCTTCTTCCGTCGATGTTATTCTTCTGCTGAAATCAGAAGTTAGTATCGGGAATCTCATTTCCTATGACTTGGCTCTATGGCACGATCTAAGAGGGGAAAGAAGAGTAACCACCCTAGATGCCCCGTAGCCTCCTGTTTATAAATGTGGCGCGCTTCACACCGTAAACAGGACTCTACTGGACACGACTTTGCCGACAACCCCTAGGATGAACTGCTCTGATACCAATTTGTCACACCCTAACTTATTAGGGCGTGATGGGCACCCGACCCTTACTTAGGGCCGAGCGAACCCGCTGACTCTCGTTATACTCATAATCATGCTGGGCCCTTAACTCATAACATGAATGCATAATGAAAGCTTTCAAAAGAAACATACTTTTCATCTTTCTCAAATCAAGTGAAATCTGTAATATAATGCATATTGGTACATCGGCTTACAGAGCCGCTTACAAAACCGACATATCATATACATGACTCGTCCGCAAAGTCTCTAACATAACCCAAGATACCACAACATAAATACTCCGACTCGGCGAAGACTCCGGAAGAAATGGGGCTCGCCAATCCACCGGAACATCTTCTACTCATCCAGTATACCCGCGTGGCATGAAACGTGCCCCGAAGAAAGGGGGTCAGTACGGAATATGTACTGAGCATGTAAAGCATGAAATACCGTAAACAAGGTCATACTGAAAGAAGGAGTATAGAAAATCATGAAGCTTGCCTTGAAACATAAATCATGCGTGTCAGTATCATGTCAAATTCATTGTGGAACTGAGAACTTCATTAGAAAATCATCTTGTACATATGCATAGATATAGCGTGCCCCGGCCCTCTAGTGAGGGACGCGGTAAGTAAAATCATCATATATATGTACATATATATCGTACCCGCCCTCAGTGAGGAACTCGGTAAGTAAAATCCTCATATCATCGTGTCATCATATGCATCATGTCATCATATATATATACCGTACCCGGCCCTCTAGTGAGGGACTCGGTGAATAGAATCATCATATGCCATCCTGGCCGCCATCCCCACATCATCACATCATCATATATAAATACCGTACCCGGCCCTCTAGTGAGGGACTCGGTGAACAATGCAGTGGAGTGTGCACGAATGCGTGTCCTGGCCCGGGTCTCAGTGAAAGACATATTGAGCTTTGCACGAGCAGAGTAGTGAGAAACCATATGCACATAAATCATCTTTAAGACTCGATAGATAAGTAAATAGTCGACGTTCGAGAGTCAAAACGGAAGTCATGTTAAGTTCTTTAAAAAACAAGTCGTTAGGACTATACAAAGGAAAATCTCGGGGACCACGGATATGCATCAAACCAATCCGGGCCCGCCCATGAAATTTAACGTCATTACACGTTATAGAATCATTTGCGAGCATATCAAAGCAATCCGGTTCCGTCTATGAAAGTTACGGACATTTTTAGACATAGGATCCTTTAGGAACAAAACCGTTTATTCAACATTTTAAATCCAATCATATCAAAGACATAAAGACCATAGCTTGACCATATTAGGGATGCTAATATCAAGAAGCAAATATGAATCATAAACATGCTCGGAACTTAAGAATGGAGTTACCCCAAGGCACAAATCACGTCATATCTTACTTCCGTCTAAGACATGCCAAAAGAAGGAAAGGTAAGGCTTTACATACCTCGTCCGCTTCCTAAGCTAATCCAAGCTTAAGTCTCGGGCTCCCCAAGATCTACAATACGTCAATAAATACCAAACATTAGCTATAGGCACTTAGGAATTCAATCCTAAGTTAGCATTTGTCTACAGAAATTTGGGCAGAATTTCCCCTATTTATATGCCTAGCCCAAATTCTCAATTCAGTAACCAACAACACCAACAACAATACCAATAGTATTAACATCATTTCCAATACCGACGTATGCCATAAAACAGCCCGCACACTGTTTTCTAAATTTCTCAACCAACCAAATTTGCAATATAACAATTTAATAATTTTATTTCCGTAAAGGAGTCGAAATTCATATGAACAACATCAATAACAACAGCCTTCACATTTTACAAGGTAAATACATTTATTTTCATCCAAAATTCTCTTCAAATCTCCTTCCATAATTCACAACACCAACAAACGAATTTATCGACTATTCCTCCGTGCTAATCCGTTAAAATTCTAAATAAACTCGTTAACAATGAAAAGGAACCGTATTCATACCTTAAGCATGCAGCCCCCACGTTATCACTCTTCTCCTTGGTTGATTTTTATCTCAAATTGAAGACAACGCTAAAGATACAACACTTTTCTCTTCATGGGCCGGAATTCGGGGCTCAGATTTTGGTCAAAATTGGTTTTTCTTCTCTCCAAGGCTCTTCTCTCTCTTTCCAGAATTTTCTGGTGTTCTTGGTCTGAAAAATGAGAGGAAAGGGCTGAAATTTCACTTAAATAGGCATGGGTCATGGGCCTAACCCGATTGGGCCCGGTTTGGGCCTAGCCCACTGACCTTTCCGCCTTAAAACGTCCATATCTCCTTATCCCGACGTCACCTGTGGGACCACGACCTATGGTTGGAAATCTAATTCAATTATATACAACTTCTAACTTGGTATTTTTCCAAATTCCAAACTTATAATACCGTTTCTGCCCCTCGAGGTCAGATCACCCGAAAACGTTACTTAAAAATATTTGCTTGGAGGACTTCCACTTTGATTTGGCTCAAGGGTCCTTCTTGAGTTATGTTTAACTTCACATATGTGATTCATATAAATTGTCGCATGTCAAAAAAAATTTCAATGTGTGGGCCCCACCTCAGCTTGCGAATAATCCGACGTACAAAAATATAAAATATAATACTGTCAACGTGAATTTAAATTATGAAGCAACAACATGATTGTCAATTTTTAAGCACGTTAATAAGGACCTTCCAATTGGTTGGAACTGCTAGAAGAAAATAATTTTTGTGATCACTATTCATGGTCTTCCATTTTAGCTTGCCTTGGCCGAATATGGCTCCTTTGGTTTTCTCCAAGTTTCTTGAATTTTGTAAGGGTGAGAATGATGAAGATGATTTAATTAGTCATCTTCTAATCACATATATAAAACATCCATGTGGCCCATGGCCCACACCTACGTGGCCGGCCACTTGGCCATTTTTATTTCATGAATTTTAACTTTCCAATATTCACTTTTAACCCCAAATTTTTCCTTAATATTCCATGCCAACAAAATCATAAGCAACTCATGTCTTAAAACAAAATCGTAGTTAAAAGTCTCCACTTCGCCTCCCGGAATAGTCTTGTCCTTAACTTATCATGGTTAACTCGGATTGTCCCAATGTACAAAACACGGGATATAACACTTCCCCCCTTTTAAAAACATTTGTCCTCGAATGTTAAGTTCTCGGGAACCCTACAAAAATTTCGCCAGAGTTTCCCCTGTAATATGGCGCTACCATCCTGTCCCAACAACCTACAATAATAAGAAATTATGGCCACACACGACCAAAAGCATAAAAAGAAAGCATGCATACCTCATAATATTGATGTCTCATCTCGAATCTCTTCCGGGTGTTGAAATAAGTGCGGGTACTTAGACTTCATGTTTTCTTCTGCTTCCCAAGTCATTTCCTCTCGATTATCAGATCGTCATTAAAGACCTTAGCCGAGGCTACCTCTTTGTTTCTAAGCCTCCGTACTTGCCTATCTAGTATGGCAATGGGTATCTCCTTATAAGTCAACCTTTCTGTCACTTGAACATCATCTACCGGTATGATCCTAGTAGGATCTCCGACGCACTTACAGAGCATTAATACATGAAAAACTGAATGGACTGATTCAAATTCTGGAGGTAAGTCTAGTTCATAAGCTACTTGACCCACCTTGCGGACAATCTTATAAGGTCCAATGTATCGAGGGTTTAACTTTCCCTTCTTACCGAATCTCATCACGCCTTTCATCGGTTATACTTTCAAGAACACCCAATCATTAACTTGGAATTCTAAGTCTTGTCGATTGCCGATAAGATTTCGACGACGGGGCC